>NC_134476.1:13468646-13576146 GCF_964194025.1 Convolutriloba macropyga | reverse complement strand
CAAATAAAAATATATGAAAAAATAACTATCCCTAGTCCAAACCTAATGTCAACTTTGCAAATACAATACAGTAATTTACAAAGTTTGTAAGTTAATTTGCAAATTTTTGCAAACATGACCTTGGGTTTGGACTAAAGATACATATGATATAGAAAAGAAAGTTTCAAAAGATTCTAAAAGTCAGCTTTGCTGAATTACAATATAACCAAAGGGTTATATACACGTGAAAAGTGCATTTTGAAACTTGAAGAGACTTGAAACTGAATTTACGTCGTTCGAATAATTTCTCGTGTTTCAGATCTTCAAAGTGTTTCATTTAAATCTGAAGTACTCAAGAAGCAACATCAAAATCGGTGCTTTCTCGAAGCATAAATTTTTGTTTATGGGGTCAATATGCTATATAACGTTAAATTTTGTTTATTTTCATACCAAATAGTTGTTTAAGCAAACTATTATGCATTGTTTCAGCATAATTCAAGAAGTATATCAGGTTTGTCCGGTAGTTGGTTAATTTCTGCTTGTAATAGCGCTCAACAAAGTTGGCCCATCTATTTCATCAATTCAAAACTAATGAAAAGAATGCACTTCTATTTGAACTTTAACAAGCGACATTTATTGAACAAATCTGCAGTAGCCATTCGATCTGCCGATCAGAATTATTAGCTTTCGGTTGAGCAGAAAGTTTTGTTTATTATTTATTTAGGAATTAAAGGTGCAAAAAGTGTCGCATGCGCTGGATGAGTCCTCGGCTATAAGGGAAAACACTTACGAAAACTTGTTGGTACGTGCGATGAGTCTGGGGTGTCTGTTTAATACATTTCTTAGGTTATTTATGGTGTTCAACAATTTCAGAGGTCTCAAAACTTAGTCTATTAATCTCAATCCTATTTTTTTCTCTAAAAACAATGACCAATTACTTCAGTTTTCTCACAAGTCGAGGTCTCATCTAAAGAACCGTAATTCAAAAAAATAATCTTCACAAAAATCGGCAAAAAAATATATTTTACTGAGAATTCAACGAAGTCCAGTTTATCAAGCATCAGTGATGGCCGAAGGAACCGAAGCACAATCACCCACATTCACAGTTGACGAATTGACCTTGGAGTGTATCATTTGCAAAGAGATCTACGATAACCCTCTTGTATTGACATGCGGACACACCTTCTGTGGACCCCCGCGTACTTGTATGACTGGGTTGCTCGCCATGGCCAACTACCCCTGTTGTGCTATTTGCAAGTCCAGTTTGGGTGGGGTAGTTTTGGAGCAGATTGCCAAAAACTTTGTGCTCAGGGGTATTATCGAGGTATGTACTCTGCCCGGGGTGAGGTGGTAGAAGTATGAACACAATTTAATGTCTGGCCGTACCCTCCCAGTCTTTTAATGTGTTTGATACACAATCTGGACTATACATGAGCGGATTATGTCGAATCATGAGACCATAGATTCGGACAGAAACGCTACAATGAGAACCCGGGGGGTTGTTGATATTGCGTCGCAAACTATGAACAAATAATGCTGAATTGCTTCACCAAACTCTGATCAGAACGCCCCAGACCGAAATAACCACTAATCAGACCGCATCAGACTCAAAGGATCTCTGATCAGATAGCTACAGACTGAAATGACCTCTGATCCAACCGCATCATATTTTGAACTGGTCTCTGATCTGATGAGATTCTACCAGTCTAAACTGGCCTCTGAAAAGGCGGACCTATTTAAAAACCTCTGAACAGACCACCCCATACCACAAATATCTCTAATCCTGAGAGATCACTGTCACAGGATAGAGGGCGGTAGATCGCGGGTACGAAGGGCGAACAAATATGATAACTAAGTCAAATTGTTCTTCTTGTTCTCTTACTAGCACTTTCCTAGCTATATATTCTGCCTGTTCCTTCTGTCAGTATTTTATGGCACTGTCGTAGCTTCTTCGGTTTTTCATTTCTAAAGTATCAAAACTTTTATCAGACTTGTACAGATCGCTTAAAAAACTCTTGATTAAAAAGGAAGAAATTTGAACCGGAGCTCAATTAAGTAATGCCGAACCACAAAAGTACAGCGGATGACCGGGAAGGAAGTCAATACATGATGTCGGATTTGATTGAGAAGATTGCTGACGATTGCTGAGACACAAAAAGTGTCCCTTAAATTTGCTTCAAACTCAGGGTACCCTGTTTATGGCCTTATTCCTGAAGATTTGGTTGATCAAGTCCCAAGTGGCCCTGACAAGGATGCACAATTGAACTTAATCAAGAACTTAAAATGACCTCAAAAATGATCTCCCTTTGACACTCCAGTGAATATTTTCTCTCATTACAATGCTTTGGCTGTTAAACTTGTTTAAACAAAATTTAAAAAAAAATAAAGTAGGACTCAGTATTAATAGGCACAGCAAATTGCCCGCTGCCTTAAAGTTGCATGAAGAACTTTGGAGGTCTTGGCGAATCCCTAAGACTTATCAAAACCAAAATTTAAATGTAAAGATCAAAAAACCTTAACTAACAGGGTAGCAACGCCAGATCATGTGTAACATAAATATATGTGAGAAAAAAAGCATCATTTGTTTTTTTGTCGTTCCAACCCACATTAGAAGGGAGGGAGAAACTATATACCCAAATGGGTTTTTTGTTGTCGACAATCGATATATTCTTTGTAGAGAGTTGTGAATGGTATCATTAAAAAGCCCGTTCAGCGTAGAAGATAGAATTAAAAAGACATTTTTGAATATAATTTTCTGGGGCGATTTATCACTGTTTAAAATTTTCAGAACTGTACACAAACGTGTCAGTGGTTTTAACCTAAAAGATAGAAGAGGGCGTCTGAATGGTTTGATCCGAGTTTCTTTTTGGTGAAATGTTGTTAAATTTTTTGAATTTCAAAAATTCTCATCAAAAAATGTGCCAAACATGATTTCTTAGCCTTCATAATTTAGGTTTGCCAGAAGTAGAAACCTGAGAACTGCTGAATAATTTTTTTAACTCCAAAAGGAGAGACATTCTAGTTTCTGCTTTCAAACCAGTCTTATAGAAACTATATATAGCCCGTTTTTTGCTAATTTAACTCGATTTGTATATAAATGCATGATTTGCTTTGAATATATTGAGATACTTCAAATACCAAAATTTTTGTTTGGGAATCAATTGTGACAATTGCGTATTTAGTTTGGAAAGCTAGTTTAGTTTGAAAATTTATCACGTTTATCAGCGCTGATTTTGTTCATTTCGAGGAATCTGATAATCAAGAGTTGTTCTGATTGTATTGAGGCACGATGTTTTTTTTAAATAACCTTTTTTAAAATTTTTTTGTTAATGTTAACTGCTAACGACAAGATCACTGTCACAGGATAGAGGGCGGTAGATCGCAAGATGTATTTCAAATCGATAATTTTAAATCGAAGTTCAATTGAGGCAAGTCCCACGTACATGAAATTGATTTCCATCGAACATATTATGTTTGTGTTTGAAAAAGAGCACTTTGTATTTAATGCATTCACAGTGTTTTTTGAGAACAATTAAATTGAGTTCTTTTGTTTTCACTTCTTTTTATTCTTTCTGCAGTCACATGGCTTAATCTGACTCATCAAAAATCCAATTTGTTTCTTTAATTGGAACAAATAAAGTTATACCGTGTTTTCAGTTTTATATCTAATAGGTCTGATCTATATGGGTGATGTCTAATAACAATGAAGTTCTGGCCTACGCATCCGAGATATCATTCTTCTGTCGACCTGTAGTTTAATCTCAAGAATGCGCAGTTGAAGATAATCGAGGTTTTGGCGAGTATCTTTTGGTTTCGACGGCTCCGAAAACGTTTTCTCGCAAAAATTAATAGAAACTTCAGTTTTTTTAAAAAAAAAACTGTAGTTGTTGTTCTTTTTGTAATCCCTCAGACTATGTAGATTATCACAGATCTCAAACATTTCCTTTGAATGTTTTCATGGACTAACCTATTTTTTCGAATTATAGCTAATGCTTTTATTGACTTCCATATAAAATAATTTCCGAAACTTAAAGGACTTTTGAACCTTCCCATCTTTCTGTTCTTGATTTTGAATTTATCTGATTTGTGTTCTTATCGATAGGTGTGAACAACAATTTTGCAGAAAAGAAGTTTATTCTTTGTTGGTTATATCTTTTGACTAATGTCTTTTTGTCTTACACTAATTCTTTTCATCAGAGATTTTATCAGTTTTTTTTTTTACTGGTCAACGTTTCATGTTTTTTTTATCTTTTTCAGATAGAACCATTATAAAGACGAATCACTGATAATCAAATGAAATCCCAATGAAAATCCAAAAAGTTTTCAGTTGATTGTTCAAGTTTTAATGGTTTTAAAAAATCATAGTCTAAAAGCTTTCAAAACTCTTGTTTCGTAGAAAATAGATTGTTAATTTTTGAATTCTGTCTCAGTGTTTAGTGTTTCCAATAGTCTTCTGAATTGTTATCTTCAATACAGAGGAGCCCATTTGGATACCTATGTAGTTACAATTTTTTGTTTTTGTTTCGAAGCTAATGGTTTTCATGACTTCCGAAAAAATTGTTTTGAAATAAATTAACGGATTTTTGACCTTTGTCATTTTTTATTATCTTCATCTAATTCTCTAAAAGTACTGGCCATAGCTTAATTTCAGTGAGTAAACTAGAATCCAATTCTCAACCGTTTTCTTTCAACTGATGGTTTTTCGACCTTGACACTAAGCATTCTTATTTTAAAACAAGCAAATTCAGACAACTGTGAAACTTTCGATGTTAAACTTTGCCTGTTTGCCAGAAAACTTTTTTATTGAGGAGGTCGCTCTGGCACTAAAAATATGCGCTATAGAAATTATTCATTTTAAAAAAAATAGATGATCCTTTAAAGGATTGTGACACCTTTTTCTTGATTAATTATTTGATTATTTTGAGAATTTTTGCAGGCTTTGTCGATCATTTTGTGGTCGAATGACATCTGGATAATGAAAGGCTTGAATTTCTTCCTTAAGAGTTATAATTTAACATTTCCTAATTGCTTCCTCAATATACATCTTGTGCTCTATATGAACCTTTTAACGATTCCATTTGATACCTAAGGGCTTGAATCACTTACGAAAGAAAGTTTTTCGAAAATGGAAACTTTTTTTGAAGTTTTTCATTTCTAAAGTTTTTTTCCAATTGTTAGGAGTCTCATTGAAGACAAGTCTCATAGTTTTTTTGGTAATGTACAGGTTGATTTAACTAGTTTAGATGTTATATGGTGCCATTTTAATTTTATGTCTCTTCTAAACATGGACATCGAGTTTTGATTGTAACTAATATTTGTTCTTTTTTCTCGTAGCCTCATTCATCGGCGCTCTAAAAAAAATATTTTATTCATTTAGTGGTTTTATGATTATTTTGCGAGTGATTGAAAGTTTTGAAAGAACACTCTTGACATTTTTTCATTTTGTATTTACCTTAGGCTAATAGTCGGGGATAAACATCCAAAATTCTAAACTTGGTGGAAAGGTTTTCATCAAAACTAATCAGCGTCACCACCCTTGTATTGCCTCAGGCTATTAATCAACTCAGTTTCCCAAAAATCATCTGGCGTATCTCAATGCAAAAAGAAAACCGTATCACAAAATATTACATTTTTCAGCTTTGAAAATTAGTTCAATTTTTTCAATCAGTTTGGAATTTATCAAAAGATCCCAATTTCTCAACTGAATAATCAAGTAAAACTATCGTATCTCTACTGTCGGCTTCGAAAGTATCTCTTTCATGGCTGTCGACATTCTATCTTCTATCTTTCCTCTCTCAAAAAGACCAAACTCATTTCACAACAAGTTAAGAATTCTCTGCCTCTATTAGTTAAATTTGAACTCGTCTTTGATATCAGAGTTACTCTGGGATTTCTAAAATCTAAAACGCGTGAACCACAACAAACAGCAGGTTTGAGTTACTCCTTTTTAGCAACTACTCGAATCAAAACGCGTGAACAACGATTTATTTCAAACTGCTGCTAAAGAGTACGGAAAATATGACTGCGTAACGGACGGTTTTTTGTTTTGATTTTATTAGAACAATCAAATGACCTGAACGACTTGTTTATACATTGCTGATTTGAAATCAAGCTGTTTAAACAAAACAAGCAGCTTCAGGCGTCAAAAACTACCAATTCATCAATCAGTCAACTTCTGAACTTGATTTATTCCATGTCTTTTCAATCTAAACCTCTGAAGTTTCTTCTCAGCTCCATTCCTAAAAAATTATAAAGCCTCACTGAAACCTAGCATGTAATATCTTTACTTCATTCTCTTAATTCTGGAGGCAAAAAAAGTTTTGAAAATGAAAAGGGAACTATCTATTTTGTCTAATCTAAAATAGCCACACAAGAGGTCGAAAGTCTGATCCTCCAATTTCTACTGAGAAGCTTGAGGCACATTTATTTTCTTCACATTGTCGTTTCTGACAAATTGCATTTGTATATTATCAACGGAAATTAGATAAGACCACTGATGCAGGAGACAAATATTGTCAAATTTGCTTACGAATTTTGCATAAAAATCAGTGAAATATAGCGTAGTAACTTTAATATGGCGTAAAATCCGTGAAAATTACTTATTTAGCATTAACTTTATTTAAGGTAAAATTTGAGTTAAGGTTTAACTCAAAATAAGGTTAGAGTAACTTTTACCCTAAATTTACCTTAACAGACGTTTACTTTAACTCTGTAATGGCAAAACTACCTTAATTTCATTTAGTGTGTACTATTAAAGGACGTCAAAGTTTGTTCTTTTCAATGTTTAGGAAATGAAGAGAAAAGATTCTGAGAAATCTACCGCCAAAGACGCATGCAACCCATTTTATTGCAAGGAGTGTAAAATGGAAATCAGCCAATATTCCTGGGAAAAATTCCACTCGGAACATTTCGTGGTCCCACTATCACTATTCAGGAAACAACAACTTGAAATATGGATACCAAAATTGACAGCAGCAGAGCAAAACTTTATCCTTGCAACTTTAGAATTAAACGATGCTCACGATGTTTTGAACAAAAATTTGAAATCAACCAACACTGATGAGCTGGAGAAGAAACTCTTAACTTGTTCCGAAAGAGCGTTCAAATTGGAGTTTACGAAATTGCAGCAAGAAAATAGAGAGAAACAAGAAATTCTCGAAGCGACGCTTGACAAGTTAGATCAGATAAAAGTTTCAGTTCAGACCGCAAAAGACAGTTTTTCGGAGTTGAACAAAGTTTTGGGCAAACGAAAAGGTACGTACATTGAAGAGGGTATTGAACGAACCCCGAGCAAAGCCAGGCTTGGCGAGTTTAAATTGCTACCGAACGATTTCAACCAACGAACAAAATTGGGTAATGAAGTTGCCTTCATAAACAACCCTTGCTTTGATCATTCCGGGCAAATTTTCTGGTTGGGCAGGTCCAAAAACAGCAACCAGGCTATATTTATCTTGGAGTTAAACAGCGAAAATAGCGTCGTTTCTAAACGCATTTTAAACTGGCAAAAACTTAGAATTGACGGCTCAAGAGCACTAGATATTTGCATTAGCAATATAGGCCTGTATGCTGTTCTCGAAAACGAAAAAGGCATGAAAGAAATTCACTCATTGTTTTCCTCGAATTTAAAAACATGCCGAAAACTGCCGCTAGAGGGCTCGACATTGGGGCAAATTTCAACATGGCGGCTATTGGGTTGCGATAAATATTTGGTGGTTTTAGAAATTGATTCGAACCCTTTGAAAATTGCGGTTTATGAAAACAACACATTAATTCATACGCAGGCTATTGAGAAGCAGATTAATGTTAGCGCGATCTTTTCGACAATAACTATTTCGAAGGAGCTGATTGTTATTACTGGAGATTTAGGTAAAAAGTTGCTGGTTATAAAATGGAAAAATATGGACAAGTTACTTCCAAATTTTCTACAATGGAGTTTTGATCTTGGGGAAACTGAACTAGTTTCGATAGCTTTGGTCAATTTCTTGCCCAAATCTTACTATCTATTTGGGGTGGAGAATGCGAACAACAATATAATCAAAGTTTACAAAGTTAGATCGGATTATAACTCAAAAGGGGTTATGGAAGGAACTGAATTGAACCCGTATCAGGAAATTGATGTTGGATTTCGATGCAATTTTGTTCATTTTATGCCGTCGAAGGATAGTTTGATCTTCCAACAAGCCAATCCGAGATTGATCGGGGTTATGCATATTAATGCGACCCTTCTCAAAGACTGAAAATTAAAACAATGTTCTCAACAACTGTCCTAATTTGTTACTTTTGTTCAAAGTAACGTTATAGTGCGAATTTGCTTAATTCACCATTTGAGAAGGATAACAGTTAAAAAAAAAACAGACAAACATATAGAGTATGTATTCGGTAGAGGCATTCTAGAGGAGTTCTAGAGGCGTTAGGGATGCGATAGCGAGACGAATCGAAGTGCAATCCTGCGCGCTGATATGACAAAGATTCCCATTTTACCCCCCCCCCCCGCCCACCTCAACACCCCCTCAGCACCCCCCCGCCCACCTCAACACCCCCTCAGCACCCCCCCCCCCCCCCACTAGCGCGCCAGTACACAAATTCAAAATCCAAAACACAAATAGAAAAATTCAAAACTAAAAACTATCTAAGTTTGTCTGTTCCTGGTTTTGCTGATGATAGAATCTGCAGTAATTGAATTTAAATTTTATTAAATTTGCTTTTGGGCTTTTGCCTTTGAGCAGAATTGTGCTGTAAAGTTTTGTTCCTCTCCTTTAGTTCCTGCAGTCAAAGTTAAGCTAAATTGCAGACAAAGTTAAATTGAAAACCAGGTTGGTGCTAGGTTACTTTTGCCGATGGTTCTTCAACATAAACCTCAGACTGTTTCCCTCAACCCCCTCCCCCCCCCCCCCACACACACACACACACACACACACACAAACGCATACACACACAAGAACTCACACAAACACACACGCACAAACACACACACACATATGCACACTTACAAACACACACAACCACACACACACACACACACACACACACACACACACACACACACACACACACACACACACACACATATGTACACTTACAAACACACACAACCACACACACACACACACACTCTCACACACATATGCACACTTACAAACACACACAACCACACACACAAACACACACAACCATACACACACAAACACGCACACACACATCCTCACACACACACACACACATACGCGCACACGCGCGCTCACAATTTATATGGCAGTAAGAGGATGCATCAGATCCGATAAGAAAATAATCAGGTCAGAAACGATGAAACTTCGCTTTCCCATATCAGATCTTACCCAACAACAATTTTGTCGTTGCAGAGTGGATAAGATAGAAGTAATCACTATGAAGTTGTTGGATTCGACAATGCAACAATTATTTGTCGACTTCAACTAGGAATTTTTTCAAAACCCTAAGTGTGACCATGTTTCATGGCAAAATTCTAAAAAAAGCGAAAGAAGTGATGTCAGCTACCGGATCAAAGATCCACTTCTAGAATGATTATTGAGAATCAGAAAAAAACAGTCTTTTAAAATGCCATGTCGGAATTTATTCAATGAAACAAGGAGGCTCATTAATGTGCGTTTGCACATCATGTTCCGACCCGAGCTCATCTACATTTTTGACTTAATTGTCAACCAAATGAAGAGAGATAACAAAAACGTATGTTTGAGTTTTAAAAAAATTGCTTCACACCCAAACTAATATTTGAATTACATAATGCCATGCTTCCTTACAGCGCTCACAAGAATTGCCAATAAAAACAAACAAAATAAGCAAAACTATAAAAAATAACGGCAAAAACTCAATATCTAATTGTAAAAGCACCTAGTAAACAACATCCAAATGAAATCAGGTAAAGCATTAACTACACAAATTTACTTCTTCCAAACTAAACAGCAGATGGAAAGTTTTCTTAATAAGACTAAGTGACAAGTCGACAAGAGAACGAACAATGAGGCGAAATTCAAAAATTAATCAACGTTTTTTAAACCAAGAAATTTCAAAAGTCTTAAAAATCATTAGCTTTTAACTAAATAATCCTTGATAAATTGCTAAGAATCAGTACAAAAACAAAAGGACTTGTCTTTGTTTAAACTAAGCCAAAGAAATCAAATAAAGAAAAACTCAAAAAATTATAAACGATTTGCGAAAACACAAACTATTGCTACCATTAAAATCATTAGCTATTATCTGAACATTATGTATTTTGAATTAATTGTTGTTTCCACTAACTCATTTGAAGGATTTATACTGAGAGATTAAATAGGTTTGCTTGGGCCAAAACTGAAAACCATTGGGATGTGTTAATACGCGATTGTTCTGAAATAAGAGAAAAAGAAACACAGAGATTGTCCACTCAGTAAACGTTTTTAAAAACGCACACTTTCCACCAAACGAAACATCAGTGACAAATAAAATCAGCACATGTGTTTTTTTAAATAAAAAAAAATGGATGAGACCTCTCATCGATGAAAATAAGTTAGAGTTTGACGAAAAGAACAACAAAAACTGAAAGTATTTTCCGTTCAAACAAAAAATATTTGAACATGTATATCAAAAATATCAACACATTTCGCTATAAATTGAGTGCTTCCAGTAACATCATTTATGCTATTTCAATTACAATCTTATGAGACCTGTGGGCAATAACAGCTATCTAAAAAAAACAGGCAAAAACAGCAAATTCAGGAAAAAAAATAATCGAGAAAAGTGTCAAAGGCATTAAAAAATGAACCTTTCACAAATATACTTTCTGTTTTCAATTGATTTTTAAGAGCAATGGGATTCCTCTTTTTAATTAATTGATCTTCAAAAAATCAGCAAATGTGAAAAAATTCATTAGAAGCTCGAAATTTCAAAGAAAACTAGTATTTTCAGCGCCATTGAAATCATTAGTTCTCAACGGACGCCAGCAAATACGCAGAATTATGCCTCGATGGGACAAAAAGTTCGTTTGCTTTCCAAATTTTCAATCAAAACGACCTTACACCAAATTATTGATTATGAAAACAACAACAAAGACAGACAGAAACCAAAAATTTAGTAGAAAAGTCTCAGAAGAAAGTGTCAAAGCAAACTAAGTCATAAGCTCTTCTCTGAAAGATTTATCCATGATCCGTTGAACTTGTTCCCCAAACCAATGAAAACTATCATTAATAAGATAATGCGACAAAATTTCAAAAGAATCCAAAAGTAAGAAAAGGTACCAGAAAACTTAAAAGAAATTATGAAATCTAGTGGTATTGAAATTTTAAAACCATAAGTAGAAGATAAAACCGCTAACCAGAGTAATTTTAGCTACAGTAGAACAACACGGAAATCTTCTAGTACTGAATCTGAATAACATATCACGAAAAAAAAATTAGGATTGTTAAAAAAAAATCGAAAAAAAATTTTTTAAAGTCTTAACAGACATTAAACTCAAAAGCTTTAAACGGAAGTTATTAAATACGTCGAATATAACCCGATGGGAGTACAGAAATGTTTGTGCTTCAAAGGTAATCAATATGACATCACAACAAGTCTAATGACTATGAAAACAACAACAAAAAGAAGCAAAAACCAAAAATTCAGTAGAAATGTTCGAGAAGAAAATGTCGAAGCCAATATAATAATAAGTTTTACTCAGAAAACTTTATACGTGATCGATTGAACGTCTACTTCAAGCCAATGGGAGCCATCAATATTTGGATAATGTGATAGGATTTCAAAAGTAACAATAATACGAAAATTTCCAAAAAGTTATAAATTTTTTTTTGAAATCTTCTGTCATTGAAGTCATATAAACAATAGTTAGAAGATAAATCTGCTAACCAGGTTAATTTTAGTTGCAGTAGAAAACAAGTGACTGCCGTCAAAACCGAGATTGACTAACAGTTCACATAAAAAATTTCTGATTGTTTGGGGTTCAAAAAATTATCGAAAAATTATTTCTAAAGTCTTAACAGCCATTAGCTGTCCACTCAAAGCACTAGATATGTTCACTCAATGCTCATAACGGAACATATTGCACTGTTAGTCAATGAGTCAGAGCCTTAGGTGTCCAAAAGTTAGTGACACCTCAAAATGAAATTCAAATTTTCATTTAAATTTACGAAAACTCAGAGTCGAAGCAAAAAAAAACGTGAACGATTCCTTGAAAACGTTTTTTTGTTCATCGGGCTTCTATTGACTGTAAAAGAGGTTTGTCATTAACGGATCCTCGAGATGGAAAGTGACTTGTCTCTAGGTGACTCGATAGTGTCTTTTTATTGCCTTTTAGTCTATTAGGAACAAAAAATTGGTTCATTTTTGGCGTGAAATTTAAATTTGAAATACTATTTTTATAGCCAATATTTTAATTTGAAGAAAAATCACACTAAAAATGAACAAATATCCTGTGTTCCCACATAACTTCAATCCTCGATATCTGGGAAAAAACAAAAATAAAAAAAATCTTTTTAATTTTGAACTCTTTGGCCGATGAATATATCGATCGGCCAAAAAATCTGAACAAAAAAACCCACTTGAGTATATAGTTCCCCCCCACAAGTGAGTTCGGCACAAATAACAGAAAGATGAATATTTATCTCACTCAGATGTGACAAGATAAAATTCTGCTTAAGAGAATTTTGATCATGTAGTAAACTACTGGCAGCAGAATTTGCTTTATGTAAAAATTTTTGGGCGGTCTTCTAATCCGTCGAAAAAGCAATTATGTTTTCAACAAAACTAAATATTTTATGGGACGCGTCCTATCGTATCTTAAACAATCAAAAAATTGTTGGATGAGCCTAAAAAATGTTTTGAGCCCTAAATTTGTCAACGAGTGGCATTGAGTTAACTTTCCAACTTCAAACAACGCATCAGAAAATAAAACTCGTATGCTCAACAGTATTTCTGGAATTTGACTGAATAGGAAGTTAATTCAGTTCTCAGTCGGTCTTGGCGAATCCCAGGTTTAGGTCCAGACCCAAATTGAGCTATGATCAGACTATGCAGACTGAAATGACCTCTGATCAGACTTTCCAGACCGAAGTTACCTCTGATCAGACCTTCCAGACCAAAATGATCTCTGTTCAGACTTTCCAGACCAAAATCTCCTCTGATCAGACCGAACCCAGATAACTGTCAGACTATAGTGCGCTCATGATCAGACCCAAATTCAGACCATTATCCAGACTATAAACAGACTATGATCAGACCATATTCAGACCATGGTCCAGACTCAATTTCAGACCATTGCCCAGATTAATCAATTGCCCTTAATCAAGCTATCACCACACTCAAGTGCGCTCAAAAAAGTCTGATCAGAGAAAGATTTTAATTATGAACAAATCTCTTCATTTTGCTATAATATATTCATTTCATAAAAACTGGTGTTTGCAGTATTAAAATCATCTAAGGAAAAGCCAATTCTGAAAATATTGCTAATGAAAACGAAACCTAACTGTTGAGAAAAAATTTTATTTACCAAACCCCTTAGTTCATATTTCTGACTCAATGGATGAACTTAGACAGCTTTCCACAAGGACCGTCGTGGTCTTCAGTTAATCAAAATTTCCATTTGAGGGGACCGCCATTTGCTATCAGCTGGACTCCTTGTTTCTGATCAGAGTCATCGGACTTTAGATGAGTCTCTGATCGGAACGCTGCTTTATTGTTGCCTCTTGGCAGAGCCAACATCCCTCAATAAAAAACAAAAAAATTGAAAATAATAATGCACTCGAAATCAGACCTTCGAGACCAAATTGACCTCTGATCAGACTTTCCAGACCAAAATCTCCTCTGATCAGACCGAACCCAGATAACTGTCAGACTATAGTGCGCTTATGATCAGACCCAAATTCAGACCATTGTCCAGACTATAAACAGACTATGATCAGACCATATTCAGACCATGGTCCAGACTCAATTTCAGACCATTGCCCAGATTAATCAATTGCCCTTAATCAAGCTATCACCACACTCAAGTGCGCTCAAAATAGTCTGATCAGAGAAAGATTTTAATTATGAACAAATCTCTTCATTTTGCTATAATATATTCATTTCATAAAAACTGGTGTTTGCAGTATTAAAATCATCTAAGGAAAAGCCAATTCTGAAATTATTGCTAATGAAAACGAAACCTAACTGTTGAGAAAAAATTTTATTTACCATACCCCTTAGTTCACATTTCTGACTCAATGGATGAACTTAGACAGCTTTCCACAAGGACCGTCGTGGTCTTCAGTTAATCAAAATTTCCCTTTGAGGGGACCGGCATTTGCTATCAGCTGGACTCCTTGTTTCTGATTAGAGTCATCGGACTTTAGATGAGTCTCTGATCGGAACGCTGCTTTATTGTTGCCTCTTGGCAGAGCCAACATCCCTCAATAAAAAAACAAAAAAATTGAAAAAAATAATGCACTCGAAATCAGACCTTCGAGACCAAATTGACCTCTGATCAGACTTTCCAGACCAAAATCTCCTCTGATCAGACCGAACCCAGATAACTGTCAGACTATAGTGCGCCTATTATCAGACCCAAATTCAGACCATTGTCCAGACTATAAACAGACTGTGATCAGACCATACTCAGACCATGGTCCAGACTCAATTTCAGACCATTGCCCAGATTAATCAATTGCCCTTAATCAAGCTATCACCACACTCAAATGCGCTCAAAATAGTCTGAACAGAGAAAGATTTTAATTATGAACAAATCTCTTCATTTTGCTATAATATATTCATTTCATAAAAACTGGTGTTTGCAGTATTAAAATCATCTAAGGAAAAGCCAATTCTGAAAATATTGCTAATGAAAACGAAACCTAACTGTTGAGAAAAAATTTTATTTACCATACCCCTTAGTTCATATTTCTGACTCAATGGATGAACTTAGACAGCTTTCCACAAGGACCGTCGTGGTCTTCAGTTAATCAAAATTTCCCTTTGAGGGGACCGGCATTTGCTATCAGCTGGATTCCTTGTTTCTGATCAGAGTCATCGGACTTTAGATGAGTCTCTGATCGGAACGCTGCTTTATTGTTGCCTCTTGGCAGAGCCAACATCCCTCAATAAAAAAACAAAAAAATTGAAAAAAATAATGCACTCGAAATCAGACCTTCGAGACCAAATTGACCTCTGATCAGACCGAACCCAGACCAAAGTCCAGACTATAAAGACTGTGATCAGACCTTCCAGACCGAATTGACCTCTGATCAGACCGAACCCAGACCATGGTCCAGACTATAAAGACTATGATCAGACCGTCCAGACCGAATTGACCTCTGATCAGACCGAAATCAGACCATGGTCCAGACTATTGTGCACTCGAACCGCTTTCCAGACCCTGTAATTTCGATCTGGGAACACAGGGATGTGCGCTCGATTGGGTCTAATCATAGCTCAATTTGGGTCTGGACCAAAACCTGGGATTAGAAGACAATAATTTTTTCACACATCTTGAAATGGAGTTTTGAAACGCTATCTAGTTTTGAAACGCTATCTAACCTGTATCACAACTCAAGCGCAGAGAAGTTACGTCCGATTTTTTATACCATCAGTTGACGGTGTCTCAAACATTCCCCAAAACTCCAGCTTTAAGAGAGGAGTTCAACATGTTTTTATCTTTCTAAAGTCTATTATCTGGCTCCTCACAAACGTAAACAATAGTTTTCAGTGCTGGCTGGCCTCACTGTTGATTTTGCACTTTTAAGTCACCAATCTAATTAGTATGAATCATGCTTCTAAACTTTGATATGGTCTTAAAACATTCCAATAATTAGTTGAACAAAGCCGGCCATGAAGAAAAAAAACAAATATGTATGCTGAATAATTCTGTGTTACAGAATATAGAATTAGATTTATGTGCATATATAAATACAAAAAGTTATGATTAAATTCAAGAAACTGCATTAATTGTTTCTCTCTTAACTATTTGTACAATTTTTTCTCAAGTAAACCAGCTTTCTTTAGTCATAGAGTAAAACAGCCAACAGACAAAGATAAGTATGAAAATAGTAAAATCAGCACTTTTATAAATAATACCTCTGTATCGTATTTGAGAGAAAAATCTTGATCATTTTAATTTGGACAAAACTTGTGCTTAAAATTTTGAAAACATACGAGACGAAAACGACTATTCCTATTCCAATCATTTTTCACTCAATTTTTCAAATTTATAATGTCAACAAATTGAAAGAAATTCCCAGATTTTTGCTCATAAAATTATCCTTGGTAGTTTCAAATGCACAATTAAACACCCTTGCAGTCTTAAAAGTTTGAGGGAATGATTTTGTTCACGCTGTGGGAATGGGACTTAATAGTTCTGCTTGGGGTTGCTCTTTTCATCGCCATATTTATCATCAAATGCTATGCAGACACGGCCATACTCCTCAAACAGGAAATAGTACGACTCAAAGCATCAGCGGTTAGTTATAAATTTATTAAATTATTTGCACTTTCGCGACTCACGCTGAAAAACGCTACAAAACAGTCCTAATGAGCGTAGTATTTGGTCGTTTCGGCGGGTACGAAGCCTGCTCTAAGTTTCATAAACTGATCACACTTTTAATGGAATTAAATATTAGAAAGGAAGAAAGCTATGATTAAAATTTAAAATTAACACGCTCCTCGTTCAAAATCACCTCATAAAATTCCATGCGATTTTAAATTCGTTATTGATAATGATATCCGTGAAAATAATACCGATAGGAGCAATCACGTCAATAAATAGCATATGGACTTGAATAGTATTAACTAAAAAAAGGGAAAAAAATGAATTTTTTCAGGTTAAAACTGAATCCCAGTGTGAAAAAATTATCCGTAAATTATGCGAGAAGTGCTCCGAAATACGCTGAATTTTCAAAAACAATCAGCGGATCAACCTCACATACCAATGCGCTGGACTGTGCTAAAATGCGCTGAAACTTTGTAAGAAACGGGCTGATAACGCAACTTGTAAAGATTTAGCGTATTTCTGCACATTTTCACGAACACTTTCTACGGATGCATTCTGAGCTTTATCAAAAAGGAAAGGTCAGTAGAGAATTCAACTTTTGACGAACTTGTATCTGCGTGTCTCTTAAGCAAAAGTAAAAAAAAAAGAATTAAGGGAGAAGAGCAATAGCTTTGTACACCAGAATTATTCTGGGAAGACTACAAATGTTGGGAACAAATTTAAAAAAAAACTTTTTTGTTCCTTGTTGCGACACTGTTAAAGAGAGGTGTAAGTTAGACTGTTTTCCTAGCATTGATAAGTTTGTAAATTCCAATGATAAGTTTGGTTAATTCCAACTCCAGATCTTCTTCAAACCACTTTTTGGTTTCAAGATGCTCGGAGAAGGGACACAGCGTCATTTTCGAGAACGGAAACAGCTGCATGAAAATCCAGTAGGGAACTCGGGTAAAATTAAATCAAGAAAAAAATTATTTTACTTACCCTGCAGCGTTCTAGAGTAAAAGATAAGTTCCAGCAGCGTGAAACCTGACATGGCAAGGAAGTGGCACAGACGATTGGGTCAATTGCATCAACTGGGTGTGGTCTACTACAAAGAGTGGCAGAGACTCGCGCAGAAGAGAAGCTGGAGGGGACCCTGACAGACATGATGGGACCAAATAGAGTACACAATTGCCAGAGTTCCGGTGCTGCTTTTTTAAGTACACGAAGTTTGTTTTGTGGACCTGCTCAAGGCAAAGTGTGAAGTACTGGTAAGACGGAAGTAGTTTGTTTTCAGTATGGGGACGCCCAAGAAGCTGAGACAAGACAATGCGAAGGTGTTTCTCTCGAAGCAGTTTGCATAGAGACAAGTATTCTACAGGATAAGACTATACAAGAGAAGTTACAACAGAATGGGTTAGCTGAGAAGTACAACAGGACATTGCTGTGCTGGTGATGGTAAAATTTTTGCCCATTTACTCATGACTTCCCAAGATGACGCCTGGATCAGTAGTTCTCTACGCAGCGAGGATTAGAAACTTGGCTGTGAGACCAGGAGAAGACAGATGGGCAACAGAGCTAATGCAAAGCACAAACCCTAAACTTTCAACTGGTAAACGATCTATTTTTGGTTGCACAGTCTTCACGAGGAAGAGAGACAGAGAATTCAGCAAAACATGAACCTCAGTCACTGGAAAGAAATTTTGGGGGTAACACGGCGTGTGACGATGGATACCTCGTGTTCATACCCAACTCACGCAAGGTGATAGCAGTTCGAGATTTGATCATCAAAACAGGCCCAAATGTGCTCTATCCCTGACAACACAAAACCAAGTGACTCACTGGGTGAGGAATCACTGCAAATGGAAAACTGCAACAAAAGGTACAAGCACATATACTGCAACAAAATAGGAGTAGCACAACAAAGAGGACGACGAGTAACCTCGAATGTTGAAGCAGCACCATTATATGAAGGACCAGAAGAGATTGACATAGAAGACTTATCACACTCAGAGACAGTTTGTTTCTTTGAAATTGCACCGGTGCAAACCGATACAGCAGTGTTTCAGAAAAGTGACAACAGCAGCGAAGTGACAACAGCAGAGAATGTTCCGAAAATTTTGGGAACTTAGAACTCGTCTTGCGGTGACGGAGGGTGACTATGTAGGACCAGAACAGCCTAAAAAGCCAACCAAGGTTATGACTGGGACCGGTGGCACTGGGCAGAGAGGGACAAGCTCAAAGCATTGAGGATCAGATAGAGAGAAATTAGTATGCCCACTGAGAAAACAAGTTTATGGTTTGAAACAGGCCGCTAACAACTGGTAGAAGGATTTGGTAAATTTCGTCCTATTTAGACAGGGATTCAACAGAAGCGGGAACGATTATTGCGCGCTCGCGAGAGCGCTTATGACATGATAGCATATAAGCATCAAGAAGCATGACAGTGATCACCGACGTCAAGAAAGCGCTTGAAGCAGCATTATACAGACAGAGGGAGACTACAGTAGCTTCTGGGCCTTAGAATCAGACAAGAAGAGGGCAAAGTTAGAGTCGACAAAGAGTGCTACATAGAAACAATGCTTGGGCGGCTTCAAATGGATCATAGCAAAACCCTCTGAAACAAAAGATCTACAGGAGAATGTTTGGATCACTTTTTTGTCTGGCCAAGCACACGGGTCATTCTCAGATTCAAATGATGACTAGACACATGAATGCTTCTACCAATCAACACTGGCTAAGATGCAAATCACTTTTACTTTTTATCGTCAGGGAACAAAAATTTGGAGACTTACTTACACAGAAAAGGCTAATTATAATACAGTGGTGAAAAGTGAT
Source organism: Convolutriloba macropyga (assembly GCF_964194025.1). Lineage (NCBI taxonomy): Eukaryota > Metazoa > Xenacoelomorpha > Acoela > Convolutidae > Convolutriloba > Convolutriloba macropyga. The sequence continues at coordinate 13,556,885 of NC_134476.1, read as the reverse complement.
GCACACTCGTCTGAAGATGTGAACGACAGAAAATCAACTACTAAATTAACCTACTAATATAATAAACCTACTACTTTGGGCTACTACTTTAACTGCTACGATAGTCAGCTATTACTTTGAATTCAATGGACGTTTTCCAACATTCAATTGACGTCACAAGAATAAGGTCACAGTTGCTCTTTCATCATCAAAAGCTGAATACCAGGCATGGCAGCATCAGTTCAAGAAACACTCTACTTGAAGCAACTTCTAGAGGAGTTTTGCATGCAACAGAAACATCCAATAGCAATTAGAGAGGACAACCAGGCTTGTATCAGACTTTGCCAAAACCCAGTCAAGCACTAGAGTTAATTGTTGTGAAGTTTTGCAGCTTGATTTGAATGATTATAATATCAGAAGTGTAATGAATGCCTAAAAAAGTGCAAATGCATTCTATACATGGTATTCCTTGCAACCGATATTTAGAATGAATGCAGAAACAAACCAGACCGGGTATATCTCGCGACCCTCAACTATAAACCAATGTGCTAAAACTAATTTTCGCATCTTGAAATTCTAGCTGTGATTTTGGTTATATATACATCTGATTTTCTTGTCCTTTTTTATCCCCAAAGTCAAATCATCATCTTGATTTATTAATCAAATCCCTCCTTTAAACCTCTAAACTCTATTTAGAACGTCAATTTGCTATTCACTCATTTTTGAGAATTGATTCTTTTAGTGTAAAATGCTTTTCATTCCGCCTGTAACACTCCATAACCCAATACGGGTTATATAGTCTTTACGATTTGTCTGAAACATCATTCTGTTTATTGAAATCTCAAAAAAACACAATTGTTTTGCTTTTTGCTTTCTAACAACAACATTTTTGAAGAAAATTTTAGCCAAAAAAGTTTGAAAATTGGAGATCGAAGTTCTTCACTCAGGGTTGATGCCATTGAGCACAGAAATATGAAAAAAGGTATATTAACATTTTGCTCGTTACAGTATTTTTCATCTGAGATTTTGTCTTTGTTAAGTGACGAAAGATCTGTTAGATTATTTTTTGAAGAGACTTTTTTCCCTAGAGAAGTTTTTTGTGGTTTCAGTTTAGCAAGCTTGTGTTTTTGCTCGTCATAGAAAATTTCTCACTTTCTGAAAATAGTTTCAACTGTGACGAACATTTATGAGCCCGAGCAGAGCTCAAGGCAAAACATAAATTGTGCCGAGTTGTTAAAATTGATATTATTTTGACTTTATCATAATTTTCCGAAGCAGAGATATTTGTATGTTGTGGTTTGTTGCGGTTGAATATGAAAGTCTTACTCAATTTTAACTCAACAGAAATTAATCTGGTTAGCAGATGCAGTAAAAGAATCGGTGTCATTTCCTGTGTATTTGTTTTCGCTCAAGACCGAAAAATATACTTCTTGCGACAATTTTCCCGGAAATATTTCTTGTAAAATGTTTTAGGAAACCGTACCCCAGTACAGCACATTAAATGGGGACAGTGATGGGTCAATTAACCTGATAACAGAAAACAAATACCTAAACAATTTGGTCACCGATTTACAGTCGAAACTGAATCAAAGCAATGTGCAACTTCAAGTCATAGCGGCCAAGTACAAAATGGTCAAATCTGAAAACGAAGACCTCAAACTCAAAAAATCTCCAAATCAACCAAACACAGGAAACGCTCTTAGAGGTCAAAAGAAGTCGGTTACGTTTAACGAGACGCCAAAGCGTGATCAAAGTAGTCGTCAGCCAATCGTAGACGAGGACGAGTTGTCGTTCGAGACGACAATTGATGTTTCATCTGCGCCAGTTTTACAAGGTGCGCCAGATTTCACCGATTCAAAACAGCCCAGTGGAATCAAAGAGCGTCTGCTGGGTAAAATGAAAGAGGTTATACAAGATTTGGAAACTAGCAAAAAGAAACTTGCCCAATGTGAAAATGAAAAGGCTAAACTTAATGAAGAAGTTATATCTTTAACAAACAAATTGAACAAAATTGACAACGATCTGAACACATCTTCAGAAAAATTTAAACTTCGGAGCGAAAATGACGTCAAAGAAATGAACAAAAAACTTGGCGAGAAAGATTTAGAAATTCGAGTTCTGAAAAATTCACAGCAAGAGAAAAACAAGAAAATTGAAAGTTTAACGAAAGATCTCCGCGACGCTGGGTTTGAAAACCATGACTTAACTAAGCGACTTCGCGAAGCCTCCGATTTGAAAGGGGGAAAAGGTTCGGATACGGGCAAACTTCAGGTCAAGGTCAAAGAACTTGAAGAAGAGGTGGAAATTTTGAGGAAAAAGTCTAACAAAATTTCCTTAAGCGCTGAGCACGATTTCGAAAAATCACAGTTACAAGAGCAAGTAGAAAGTTTAAAGAAACAACTTAAAGATCTCGAAAATTTAAACAACACGCTTAAAACTGAAATTTCTAGAGTTAAAGCTCTGAAAGTGAATGAAATTGACGACCCGAACATCGAATCGGAACAGTTGAAAATAGAGGTATCGAAACTCAAACGAGAAATTGAATCTCTTAACGATAAAATCAAAAATTTAACTTCAGACCAGGTGAACACGGAAAAATTAAACGCTAAATTGACCTCGGATTTAGCTAAGCAGAAAACCGAGCAAGAAAAATTAGCTCGTGATAAAATGAAAGCTGAAAACGAAATACGCGATTTGGAGTTGAAACTGAAATTAGCCAATCAAAAAACAGAAAGATCTGACCCAGAAAAAGAAATTGTCGCAACGTTGCAAAAGGAGAATGAGTCCCTGAGGAAAAATGTTGCGGAATTTGACAGTCAAAAACTTCTGATAAAAGAACTCAAAAGTCAAATTCGAAACTTGGAGACAAATTTAGCCGAACATGAACAAACTCAAAGCCGTTTCGATTTAACCAATGGCTCAAAAAATTCTGATCAATTGCAAGAAATTGAGTATCTAAAACACCAAATTGAAATTTTAGAATCGGAAAAAGAAGATTTGGAATTTTCGCTTGCCGGAATTCAAAATCAAATTCGAGCCGGGGCTTTCAAAAACGTCGGGGCTGAAAAACCACCCAGTAATGTGACGGAAGAATCTATAGTTACGATAGAAACGGTCGAAAACGTTTACACTGAAATGAAACTAAACATAGACGAACCAGATTTTTCATCACAAAATCAAGAAAATTCTTCAGCTTTTATGGTTGAACAATTAGAAGAGCAGATCAAAATTTTAGAGGACAAAAACACGGAACTGAATCAAAAACTCGAACAAGGTTTTGCAAACTTTCGATCGAAAGTCATAACAAATTTAGACAGTTTGTATCAAGCTCTCGGTGGGTCTAGAAAAAGTGATCAAGATGATATCAATGAAATTTTCAAGTCCCTAACATCGTTTTTGAAGTTCAGAATTGACAAAAAAGATACGCTATTGAAGGAGCTGAACGCTGAAAATGAGAAATTAGCTGAAAAGGTGCGCGCTTTGCAAATTCAATTAGCTGAAAACGAAACTGTGGAAAATTCTCAAATTGAAGAGCTTGAAAAATGTAAAGAAATTGTTAGCTACTACGCTGGCGAGACGAACTTTGATTCTGGGACTAGGCTAGGAAAAAGTAGCTCGTTTTTAAGCACGCTTTCGTCTTTGTTTGAACATTTAATGTCGGAAGCACAGAAATCCAATCGAAAAGAATTTGAACCAACCAAAAATGACAACTTTAAAGAAATTGAAAGTTTAAAAAGTGACCTTCAAATTGTCACGGATGAGAAAAACGAAATCAGAAAATTACTCTCAGCTCAACAAAATGATGAGTCGGAAAGTCGATTTCAAATTGAGAACCTAAATCGAACAATCGACGTTTTGCAAACGGAAATTGACGATATAAAAAGGCAAAAATCGATCGAAGCCGAAAAGCGAAATGAGCAAGTTTCAGACGAAAATGATGGCAGAAAAATGGCGGTTGACGCATACGCGGAAGTTGAATTACAGCAAGCGAAAGCCAAAGTTTGCGCATTTATGGAGCACCGAACAATCGGTTTTGACGAATCACAAGACTTAGAAAGTTTGATAATAACTTTGTACGAAGATCTAGTCGGCGAGCTTGAACGAGAAAAAGACATAAGCTGGCAGGAACGGAACCAAAATCAAATGTTGGTTCGACGTTTAGGTGATAGTGAAATCTTCTACGATGATGCTATGAACTGCAAAAGTATTTTAAACCGAGTTTTGACCAAGTACAGCATGCAGTACTCTGTTTCAGCGTCGTTAGAAGAGCTGGCAGGTAAAATCGAAATGCTGACCGAACGCATGAAATCGCCCGCACCGATACAACCAGAATCACAACGCCGGGGTCGAAGTCTGACAAAATTCCTGAAACCGTCCAAATTACTTCCGAGATCTAAAAGCAGTCAAAATTTGCGGGGTTCTCAAATGAGCGTCGCGAGTTCATACATGTCGACAATGGATAGTGAAAACGCGACTTCGTCCGGAATTTTCAGCGATTTTTCTAAGCTTTCAACTGAGCAACTAAAAGCGTCGCTTGAAAACATGCACGAAAACCAGTTACAAGAAGTTGACGAAATTAAAGTCAGCCTTTATGAAATCCTGCGAGCGCTGAACAAGGCTCCTGAGTACCCAAAACCATCGTTGCAAATGGTCAAAATGATCCGGGCTGAAATTGAGAACCAAAACAGTAAACACGAGGACGAACGAAGCGAACGCGAACGAAAGTTTTCCGAATCCGAAATGTTTGTTCATGAATTAACGACTGAACAAAACGAAATTCACGCCAACTTGTACGAATTACTGAACAGTGCGGGGTTTGAACCTGATCCGAGCGTGAGTTCCGTAAAAATGTCCGAATTGGCCAACAAAAAAGTAAATGAAAAAGTTTCTAGTTTGCGTAGAGTTGTGAAAGATATAGAACGCTATAACCAGGAGCTGGAAATACAAGTTGCAGAACTGAAGTCCGAAATAGCCGAAATTAAAGAAGGAGAAATTCAGAAAGAGAAGGAAATCCCAAGTTTTACCGAAGAAGTTCTGGAAAGTTTCCAGGCACCAAGCTTACTAAACACCCCGCCAGTAGAGTACCAGAACCTAGACAATAACGCCCAGTTGCTTTTCGAAATTGACATGTTGAAAACCCAAATATCAGATTTGAAAAATGACCACGATTTCAAGGAGCAGAAATTCGAGGACAAAGTTTCAAAACTCCAAATAGAAAATGAACGTCTGCATCGAACTATTGAAGAACAAGAAAGTCAAAATGAACAAAGTCGAGAAAAGAATGCTCAAGTTTATCAGCAAATGCTTAAGAAACTTGAGGATGATTGTGAAGAGCTGAAATACGCTTTAGACGCTGAAAAACGAAAATCTCAAAACGAGAGTTTGAAACAAAGTCTGTCAGAACCACCTAGCGTTGAAAAGATTTCGTTGACCAATAGAATTAAAGTGTTAGAAACGGAACTGCAAAAGTCTAACTCGTCAAAAATGAGCAAAGAATCTGAACTTCAAGAACAAATTTTAAGCCTGATCGATCAAAATACAAAACTAATTGAAAATAAGAAACAACTTCGCGCCGAAATCAAATCTCTGCGAAATCAAGGAAAAGATGGCTCTTCAATTCAAGACAGAGATTTTATAGAGGAAAAACTTCAGGCCAAAATTGATGGTCTTGAAGAAGAAATACAAACTTTACGACAACAAAATTACAAAAACAATAACCAGACAACAAATTTGCTGGAACAGCAACTTGATCAAGAGAAATCAAAAGTTGCTCAACTCCAAAAGGAACTCAAAAAGTTATCAGAAATTGGAATGAGTTTAACAAACGTCCCAGAATCGGCCAAAATGCAAAGCTTAGAAAGAAATTTGGTCACTGCAAACGCAAAATTGATGGGTCAAAACGAAATGATCAGTAGATTGCAAACAGACATTTCGGACATGAAAAAGCTAGAAATTAAAAACCAGCAACTCGAAATGGAAAATGAAATTTTAATGGCGAAACTAAAAGAAAACGAGGTCGAGGATATGACCTCTATCAGATACGCTTTTGACCGTCTGACTGAAGACTTGGACATCAAAATGTCAGCTGATGATTTAACATTAGCTGAAGAAATGGAAACTGCATTTGAGATTATCAAAAAACGAAATCGAAGCATGGCTAACAAAAAAGTGACCTTTAATCCAAATTTGACCTCCACAAATGCGTCGGCATCGGGCAAAAAGTCACTGAAGGTCAAATCCAAAACGTGGCCAAAAGGCGGTGGAAGTGATGCGGACATTTCCGGAACAGACGATGAGGAACAAACGCTGGCCAGCGACAACTATCAACAAATTATCGAAAGGTTGGAAAACAGAATCAAACTTCAAGAAAGTGAAATTTCATCCCGAAATGATGCACAAACCACCCTAAACGAAATCCGAAATGCCGTTATACAAATTTTGCGTATCATAGACGGACCATACGTTTCTCGAACTAGAAACTACGACAACCAGGACACGGTCTCGCTATTACGTAACCTGGAAAATTCCGTGCGCGATTTAATTCAGCAACGCGAAGTGGAATCTTCTATGCTGAATGACGTCAATAGAAATCTGAACAGCAGATACAGACGGCTTGAACAGAATTACGAGACTAGAAGTAGACCGCAGTCAGCAGACAGAGATACCCGATTCCATTATCAAGGATCATACAGTACCTCTAACCTGACTGAATTTTAACGTTGAATAAATATATTATGAATTTATAATGCACTAACAAAAACCTGTTAATAATCAAAAATTTGTTACAAATGAACAAGTTTTGTTGCGCAGACGCTCTAAACGTACTCTATTATAGGCATATTTACCCAAAATAGAGCTCAAATATTCATAAATGTATAAAAGAAAGCCAGAATTAGTTCAACAGCGACCGTTCTAAGCTGTCATATTCTCAATTACTCCTGGAATTATTCATATTTTTATTTTCGTGAACAGCTTTTCTCTCTTGGAGACCACTGACAATTTTTCTTGTGCATGAAATTATAAAAGCGTATCATCATAACATTCAAGATTGACCGGTCTGACGCAAACCATGTCGTCCGGGTTGTACCCGGAACATTAAATTCCAACATAAAGAGTGATCCAGAAAGCGCATTGAAATAACTGATAAATTTCCTGACACAAAACACAAACAAGACAATAACGGGCGTCTACCGGTACCATATTTCACGAGTAAATTCACTCACTTTTGTAACCTCATTTCAGTTTTCCTATCCTAATACATTGTACGTGTAAAACGTGCTAACAAACTTGGAGGGTTAAAAGGCTGTGCCCTAAATAGAAGTTTCAGGCACTGGAAGTTGACAAAAGGATTCTACTTTCTTCCGCAAAATATTTTTTGGAGAAGCGCATTCCGCAAAACTGCAGTGATTAGACTTCTCTTAACTTGTGCAGCATATTAATAGCACTATGATGCCTCATTTAAAAGATTAAATCGCAAAAAGATTAATAAACGCCAAATTTAACTGCAATCGCTTTTCTTTGGAAGTATTTTTTGTTTTGGGCTATTTAGTTGCCGCGTGGAATCTACTTAGGCGTCATTTAAGCGCTTTCCTCATTGAACGTCATTTTTTGGTACCGGTAGATGCTCGTAATGACTCAAGGTAGCCGTATAAAACGAGTAATTTATGGTTAAGACCTCATTGTGGAACTATTTACTCCGTTTTGTTTTTCCTGAGGCAATATAGAGGCTAGTTTTTTTCTAATAGTTGTGTTTTTAAAATGAAAAACTTTTAGATTTGTCTAATTTCAGAGCGTCTTTCTTTTGCGGTCTTTGACTTCTGTTTTTTCCGGACTTTCTGTTGAAGTAAAAAAAAGTCGATGCGTGTTTTTTTTGTGACAATTTGCTAAGGGCGTAATTCGTCCGTAGTCAACTAATGATTATTTTGACTTAGACACAAAATTTTTTTCAAACTTAGTGTTTTTTTTGTTTGTATCTTGCATTGTTACTGAGTCCCTGAACAAACAGATCTCATTGAAGTACTAATTAATTTTTTTAAAAAATAATTATTTTACCCAGTAAACAGTTTTCGGAAATGCTCACCCGGAAACTCTTTTTTTTTGTAAACATTTTAGTAAATTTCTGAATTCGTCTATTGATGTCTTTCCTTTAGTTTTGTCACAGTATGCGTAGGGAAAGTTCGCGTTGACGTCAGTGAAATACAGGAAGTTTATCAAGGTATAATTCCATTGCTAACAATTTTCATGACTGGACTTCAAAGCTTTGCTTTAAATTAAACATTAACTGAATTTTGAGATGATTGGTTATTTTTTGTATTGTCCGTCAACCTGATTTAGTAAAGTCTTCAAAAGTCATCTGAGAAGCAGATCTTTACCTGACTTTCAATTGTATTGATAGATAATCATTGATATAAAATTTACCCAATTTCATTTAGTGAAATTTTAAAAATTGTTTGAGTTTTGAAAATATTTTTGGGTTTCCACTTACTTTAAAATGTTTTAAATGCTAGTGGTTCGAAATAGAATGCGTCCATTATTCGGATTACTTACAAGCTAGATAAGTTTTCGAGGAAAACAAAAATGATAATCCTGATGAGGTCCATTTGACACTGAATGGTTTTAATCTTTGCTTCAAAAATAATAGCAGGTTCTGGAAAAAATCCCATTCACATTGTTTCGTCGATTTGACTTGTAAATGATTCTTATTGCTAATTTGAGAACTTTGTTTTTTAAAACACGAATTGAACAATTTCATTATATCTTTTTTCTGTTTACCCGTGTGTTCCAGTGTACATAATGGTGGCTTAAGGAAAATTGATCTCATTGGTATCAACCCTTCGCTTATACAAACTTGTCCCTTTTTAAAGAATCTATCAAAATTCAATTTATAAAAAATGATTTTTTGATCCTCACAAAAGCGACGTAGTTGTTTTAATGGTGCTTAGAAACGGTTGTCTGGATTGGTTAATAGGCGACTCATAATTTTGTTGCCTTTGACACCACCTGTTTTCATGAAAATTTTGTTTTGGATTTAGATATTTCTTTTCTGTCAGTTTGCTACTTTCTGATAAAAAATATAAATTTTTGTCAATGACTAGCGTTTAGTGAACAGATTTTTTGACTGCACAATAATTTTAAAAAATATTATAGCTGAATTTTGAGCTATTTGCTGCCTTAAACTTTTTCAATCGGATTTTTAAATCCGACTCATTTTTTAAACTTCCGCAATCACTTATAACTCTAAATTGAACATTAATATTCATAAATGTATAAAAGAAAGCCAGAATTAGTTCAACAGCGACCGTTCTAAGCTGTCATATTCTCAATTACTCCTGGAATTATTCATATTTTTATTTTCGTGAACAGCTTTTCTCTCTTGGAGACCACTGACAATTTTTCTTGTGCATGAAATTATAAAAGCGTATCATCATAACATTCAAGATTGACCGGTCTGACGCAAACCATGTCGTCCGGGTTGTACCCGGAACATTAAATTCCAACATAAAGAGTGATCCAGAAAGCGCATTGAAATAACTGATAAATTTCCTGACACAAAACACAAACAAGACAATAACGGGCGTCTACCGGTACAATATTTCACGAGTAAATTCACTCACTTTTGTAACCTCATTTCAGTTTTCCTATCCTAATACTTTGTACGTGTAAAACGTGCTAACAAACTTGGAGGGTTAAAAGGCTGTGCCCTAAATAGAAGTTTCAGGCACTGGAAGTTGACAAAAGGATTCTACTTTCTTCCGCAAAATATTTTTTGGAGAAGCGCATTCCGCAAAACTGCAGTGATTAGACTTCTCTTAACTTGTGCAGCATATTAATAGCACTATGATGCCTCATTTAAAAGATTAAATCGCAAAAAGATTAATAAACGCCAAATTTAACTGCAATCGCTTTTCTTTGGAAGTATTTTTTGTTTTGGGCTATTTAGTTGCCGCGTGGAATCTACTTAGGCGTCATTTAAGCGCTTTCCTCATTGAACGTCATTTTTTGGTACCGGTAGATGCTCGTAATGACTCAAGGTAGCCGTATAAAACGAGTAATTTATGGTTAAGACCTCATTGTGGAACTATTTACTCCGTTTTGTTTTTCCTGAGGCAATATAGAGGCTAGTTTTTTTTCTAATAGTTGTGTTTTTAAAATGAAAAACTTTTAGATTTGTCTAATTTCAGAGCGTCTTTCTTTTGCGGTCTTTGACTTCTGTTTTTTCCGGACTTTCTGTTGAAGTAAAAAAAAAGTCGATGCGTGTTTTTTTTGTGACAATATGCTAAGGGCGTAATTCGTCCGTAGTCAACTAATGATTATTTTGACTTAGACACAAAATTTTTTTCAAACTTAGTGTTTTTTTTGTTTGTATCTTGCATTGTTACTGAGTCCCTGAACAAACAGATCTCATTGAAGTACTAATTAATTTTTTAAAAAAATAATTATTTTACCCAGTAAACAGTTTTCGGAAATGCTCACCCGGAAACTCTTTTTTTTTGTAAACATTTTAGTAAATTTCTGAATTCGTCTATTGATGTCTTTTCTTTAGTTTTGTCACAGTATGCGTAGGGAAAGTTCGCGTTGACGTCAGTGAAATACAGGAAGTTTATCAAGGTATAATTCCATTGCTAACAATTTTAATGACTGGACTTCAAAGCTTTGCTTTAAATTAAACATTAACTGAATTTTGAGTTGATTGGTTATTTTTTGTATTGTCCGTCAACCTGATTTAGTAAAGTCTTCAAAAGTCATCTGAGAAGCAGATCTTTACCTGACTTTCAATTGTATTGATAGATAATCATTGATATAAAATTTACCCAATTTCATTTAGTGAAATTTTAAAAATTGTTTGAGTTTTGAAAATATTTTTGGGTTTCCACTTACTTTAAAATGTTTTAAATGCTAGTGGTTCGAAATAGAATGCGTCCATTATTCGGATTACTTACAAGCTAGATAAGTTTTCGAGGAAAACATAAATGATAATCCTGATGAGGTCCATTTGACACTGAATGGTTTTAATCTTTGCTTCAAAAATAATAGCAGGTTCTGGAAAAAATCCCATTCACATTGTTTCGTCGATTTGACTTGTAAATGATTCTTATTGCTAATTTGAGAACTTTGTTTTTTAAAACACGAATTGAACAATTTCATTATATCTTTTTTCTGTTTACCCGTGTGTTCCAGTGTACATAATGGTGGCTTAAGGAAAATTGATCTCATTGGTATCAACCCTTCGCTTATACAAACTTGTCCCTTTTTAAAGAATCTATCAAAATTCAATTTATAAAAAATGATTTTTTGATCCTCACAAAAGCGACGTAGTTGTTTTAATGGTGCTTAGAAACGGTTGTCTGGATTGGTTAATAGGCAACTCATACTTTTGTTGCCTTTGACACCACCTGTTTTCATGAAAATTTTGTTTTGGATTTAGATATTTCTTTTCTGTCAGTTTGCTACTTTCTGATAAAAAATATTGAGTGGAATTGTAGCATAAATTTTTGTCAATGACTAGCGTTTAGTGAACAGATTTTTTGACTGCACAATAATTTTAAAAAATATTATAGCTGAATTTTGAGCTATTTGCTGCCTTAAACTTTTTCAATCGGATTTTTAAATCCAACTCATTTTTTAAACTTCCGCAATCACTTATAACTCTAAATTGAGCATTTAGAAACTAATTGAAATTAAGTAGAGACCACTTGTTATTTAAAATACAGTACCATATGAGATTTAGCTTTAAAACGGGGCAGCACTCGTCAAAATTCTGCACTATTTGAAAAATGCTTTAGAGTACATTTCATATCTCTTATTTTGTTCTTTCGAGTCTTCGAAAAATTGATCTCACTGCTCTAAAAAAATTTTTGTTTAGACGTCTGTTGCTTTTTTTATTAACCTATCAAATTTAAAAACACACCCGGTAGATTGCCGGAAAATAGCCGCCGTTGATTCCCATAACTCTATTGGGATTGAAAGAAAAGAAAATATCAACAAAAATTGCTTTTTGTATAAAAACATTTTTAAGTGCGATTTATTTCGATGTCATTTCGTAATTGAACATACTCCTGTTTCTCAGTGAGAGGCTACAGGTTCTAGTATCAATACCAATAAGCATTATAGATAGTATCTAAAACTTATGAGAACAAAGTTCAAGTACCGGGCATCTTAAAATGGGCTTACCCCGTTTCTAATTCTGACTTTGATTTTCTATACTGACTCTTCAATTTGAATTGCTTTGCTGAGCAGCTGCTGTTTAAAAGGACTTTGAGCAGAATGACAGAAGAGTGAAACTAGCCTTGGGAAGTCAAAAACATTTCACGCAAAATGTCGAAAAAGCAGCAAAATGGGTAAAGCGAAAAAAAGTTCGACGAAGTAAAAAAAATAGAAGCACTATAATAGCCGGCTGAGAAGATGAGGGCGGCTATTAATAACAAAAAATGAACCTCTTCTTTAAAACAGTCAATTTTTGCTCCAATTGATAAACAATGCAGACAAGAGCGTGAATGAGCGGAGTCGGAATATGAGCCATCCCACCTTAGCGAAACTCCTGGTCGAGTTAGCTTTAATGATTAGGTTAGCAAATTGTTCAGCTCTCAAACACAAGTCAACAAGATTGAATTTCAAAAAGAAAAAAACGTGCTATTATTTAAATTGCCGATCAAAGAAAAATCATGAGATCTAGATTTGCTGAAAATCGTTTACTAGTTCGGTTAAGTGAGGTTCACACATCTTCCATCAACTAGCCATGCCTAAATCCGAATTATCAAAGGAAAAAACAAAAAATTAAGTGCCTAATGAAGCTAAAATGCGTAGGGCGGCATAGCGCTCTGATTCTGAGGTTCTCAAACAGTTTCCAATTAATTACGTGTATATATTTAATCAAGTAATTTTTCCGGGATCAATTTGTGGATAATTTAGGCGCCACGCTTCATCTTAGATTTGATTTCAAAAGCCAAACTTTCGAAACTAAATTTACGAGAGCTAACTAACTATACAAAACAATACACAATTCATTCATTGTAGTCTTGGCTCGGAAGAATAGAACAAACAACAGGCTGAAGTTTCCTGTGCAAATCACACGAGTTTTCAAACAAGTATGGCTTTAAAATAGTTGTGCAATTTTTCGAATCATCGCCCACAATCGCACATTGACTGAATAGAACTTGGTTTCTGTCACTCACTATGTGGTCTAGACAGTACTTGCTCTTTGGTACGGTTCGCTTGCCACATCTAAGAGAGCTTTTGGAGGCCAAGATGAAGGAACATTTTGATTGCACCTGAAACACACTTGGGTTTAAAAAGGTATTTGACCATAAGCAATGAACACCTTAGGATTGTTCAGTGGAATGATAACTCGGATCTCTTCGGCCAAGATGCGCAAATCTAAAAGATTTGCTTTGCTTTACAAAGAATATTGGAATGGTCAATGAATGTTATTTTTGTAGTTTTTCATTAATGCACGTTTTTCTTCAGAAAAAGATCGGGATTAAAATTTTATTAATTAGAGCTGTACACTGCTTCCACGTCTATAAGGGTGTCATTAGATTGTTAATGAAGTGAAAACATTTTTTCATGAACAGCTGTAAATACGCGACAAAGTTCATTAGGCTAGCTTTTCGACAATCGTTTTTAATGATTTAACTCGGCCTTCGTCCTCGCTTCAATCCATTAATAATCTAATGCGCCAAAAAGTATTCCGATAAACACAGGCCCCTCAAACACTTAAAATAATTTTTCTGCAGTGCCGTACTCTAAAGCTATAATCGGAAAATCCATTAACAAAAACAATAAATATCTTCAAAACTATTCGGCAGCTGAAAATCCGAAGTTAAAAATTTAAAATATCAGAGCCGCTGAGATTATCTGAAATCTATTTTCCTCCATAAATCTCCATAAGTTGTGACTCCAATTCAATTATTGGCAATTATGATTTCATCTATTATTCTGTTCAATCAATGAACTGCTACATGATAGACAAACAAAAACAAAAAATATAAACAGCGATATAACTTACGAGGCAAAAAGCATCCTTATTTTCAATTTGAGAAAATTTGTTTTTTGAAACTTTATACAGTCACATATGAACTGTGACAAGATGTCCAATCCACAAAAATTGTTATAAAAACACTTCTATTGCCATGCTCTCTCAATAAGTGACTACCAAAGCGTCCCAGGACACATTGAACACCAAACACTAAGCAAACAAAAACATAGCAGGCACATTGTCGGAAAAGCCCCAAAAGACTTGCCTGCCACAAAACAGATAGAAACAAATAAAGATATAAGCTGAAAAATATTCAAGCCTATGAAAACCTCTCTAATGAACATTCGTCGATAAATAAAAAAGGCTTGTCAAAATTCACTCTTTAGAAACCTTTATTACACATGAGTTCCTTTGACTTTAAACTAATTCAAATGAAATTTAGTTTTAAAGCTCAAAAAGTATTCTTTTATTGAGTGAGGTAAGTCACCTATGATCAAATTCTAATCAGACAAATGACGGCACGCGCGCAAACGCCATTAGTGATCCAAAAGTCATTCAGAAAATTTGACTTTTCAGCTTTGCGGTGTGAACAAATGTAAAACGAAAAAACAACGTCAAAACGAAGCACTAGGGACAACGCAACATAGCTGCACTCAGCTTACATCTCCGCAGCTATATAGAAACAAAAATGAGAAAAAAACTAAGTACTTCATTTATTTGAAATAATGTGGCCTTTTAAACATTGAAATGGTTCCTTCTAGTAACACATCCCTCAACTATTAGTAAGCAAATAATTGTACGAGCTATTTCTGAAAACAAAAAACCAGAAAAAATAGGACAAAACATCGAAAAGGGACAAAACCAGTCAACTAATTTTCTGAAGAAAATGCAGCACTGATTCCCGTCAAAAAAGTCACTTAAACTACCAGAAAGATTAAATGCTACTATTAAACTCTCTATGTACTAAAGTAACTCAAAAATAATACAATAACTGCCAAAAAGCGCCATAAAGGTAAGATAAAAACTTGCTTTAAAATGGTGCAAGCGATAAATCTCTCGCTTAGCAAATGTTCATAAATCAACCTTTCTCGTTCCCGTTTAACATAGTAACAACATAGCCGGCAGATTGCCGGAATAGCTCCGAAAGAATAGACCTGCGTGCCATATAATACAGATAGAAACAGATACAGATCTAAATTGAAAAAAAAATTGACGCCGCCCAAAAAACTAGGTAAAAAACATTCAGCGATAAAATAATGAAGCTTGTTGAAATTCATTCCGCAGAAGCCTTTTATTAGGGACCTTTACTGCACACATGAGTTCCTTTGACCTTAAACTAATTCAAATTAAACTTAAGTTTTAAAGTGCAAAAGTCATTTTATTGAGTGAGGTAAGTCACGTACGATCAAAATCCAATCACGCAAATAGCCTAAAAACTTTTCCTAAAACGAGTGAGAAATGACGTCACGCGCGCAAATGCCGTAAGTGAGAGGAAGAA
Organism: Convolutriloba macropyga; assembly: GCF_964194025.1. NCBI lineage: Eukaryota > Metazoa > Xenacoelomorpha > Acoela > Convolutidae > Convolutriloba > Convolutriloba macropyga. The sequence goes on along the minus strand of NC_134476.1, from coordinate 13,541,433 downwards.
GTCATTCAGAAAAATTGACTTTTTCAGCTTTGCTGTGTGAACAAATGTAAAACGAAAAAAGAGCGTCAGACGACGAAACAAAAAAACATATCAGGACAAGTCCTGACGTACAATTCAAAGAATTTTCATTGACTAAACAGAAAAACTAGACCAAGAAAGGACTATGAGTGAATTGAGAAAACCATTTTAAAAAAAAATCAGATCAAAAAATAAGAAAAAAAAAACAGAAAATAAAAGCCAAAATGCCGCATGTGGACAAAAAAACCACTAGCGAGAAATGAAAATTCAATTCAAACAAAAAACTAGGCCTAGAATGAGCTGTGAATGGATTGGAAAAACCATTTAGAAAAAAATCCGATCCAAAGAATCGAAAAAACTGTAAAAATCAAAGTGAAATTGCCGCATGTGAACAAAAAACCACTAGCGAGAAAGCAAATTTTTGTTCAAACACCGTTTTCTCACTCTACTTTAAATTTAGAGCGAAACAATTTCACGCCGCAAAACCACTCGGTTTTTCGCTCCATTTCCTGTTTCGGCGTGACCAAAATCACTACTCCAATTTGACTTCAAAAATCATGAAAATGTGTGAACAGATCTTAAAGACAGCGCCCCAATACAATTCAAATTCTTTGAATTGTAAAAAACAAAGAGCACCGCAATATAGTGGCGTGATAGCCGAGAGGTAAGGTGTGTGGTTCACACGCCAATGATTGAGAGTTCAATCCCCTGCCTCCGTGAAGCTGTCTGTGTAAGGCTGGGCTCTTACTTAACCATAGCTTCAGGTTGACCATAGCCTGACCAATGTTGGCTGCAATGATGCTACCACGTGAAAGTTTCAGACGCAAAAAAAGTGGCTACAGTCACCAAAAAAAGAGCAATGCTGCTCATAAAAAGAACAGTCTGAAATGTGGGGAATAATAAGAAAAAGGGCAGCTGAAAACAAGCTACTGTAGGCCTAATGCTGTTCCACTGCGATTATACAGAAACCACAATTATTATAGCTACGCTCAGCTTATAATAAACCACTTCAAAAATTTTCGTTGCTTTCGAATTTTTATTTTCCACAGATTGAGCTAAACAATGTTTTCACGTGTGGCATTTGACTGCATTCTGTGAAACTAGAAGTCATCGATTAAAAAAATACGTTTCACCTATTCGAGTAAAAAATCCGAGCACCAATACAATTCAAATTCTTTGAATTGTAAAAAATGAAGAGAAGGCCAACAACAGCTCGCTATAACAACTTAATAATCAATGTAACTAATCGAGTCACCATAATGCGAAGTAAAATCACAAACTTGCCGCACATTGTTTTGAAGCTGTCAAAAAACAATATCATAATCGCCCAATTGTTCTTACTAACCTGATTAATATTACTGTTATAGGTGTTAGTCTCTTCAGTAGTTGAAAATATTCGCCTCTTTTGGTCATGTTTCAACTTTAGCAGAGCCTCTTGACCTCTGTGACGTCGCATATTTTTCAGAAACTTGATTGACCTTTCATGCTCATCTGCTTCTAGAGTCTGTGAAGATTGCTCATTTGATTGGCTCTGAATTCCATTCTGTGATTGGCTGTTAATTTGCGACTTCTTGGGCAGCGTTGCTAGTTGTTTAATGCATTCGACGTTAGCTAGATTTAACTCATATTCCAGAAACTTAAACTGTTGCTTGTATAGTTGCTGCAGTCGTTTCATTTTCAGACACAGAATACGACCAATTTCTTCAGAGGTGTAGATACACGCATGTCTAAATAACACTATGAATTATTTCTAAGTTTATAAATATCAACATAACTGACTACCTGTGAATATCTTGCTCTCAAACGTCTGGCGAGAGATTTGCTTTGGTTGTAGTTAGCATACGATTTAGAACGAAAACGGTCAAGCAATAATTTTGCATTAAGAAGACAACTACTATTATCGCTTCATTAATACGGAGCAATTAAACGTATCCCGCTGCTGAAATTTTTCATAGACATGCTTTGTGAACGGGCAAGGCGCGCGGGCGGGGACGGGCCAGCGTTTCAGAAATTCCTGCGAATCGTTCACGTTCACCTGTGAATCGTTTTCGGCTCTGAAAGAGAACTGAACATCGATTTGATGCCCTCGGGCGCTCGCTTTATCTATTTACCCCACATCTATAGACGAAAATTCAAATTTCGGAATTGAAGACTAAGGGTCAGTCGAAAAAATGAATGAAGAACAAATACCACCGAACTGAAATAATTGCGTCTTTCCCATTATGGCCCTCCATGAAACTATACTCCCATTATAGTATATTTACCGGTGTCAGGACAATTTACCCAATTTCATTTTACCCAATGCCATTATACCCAATGCCATTTTACCCAATTTCATTTTACCCAATGCCATTTTACCCAACCTGCCATTTTACCCAATGCCATTTTACCCAACCTGCCATTTTACCCAACCTGCCATTTTACCCAATGCCAACTTACCCAATTTACCCCATTGCTAAATTAACTAGAACGACTATTTAGCCGACTAGAAAATAAATGGCCCGTGGGACTTGATATGAAACTATCACAACCGAACATGGGATTAGCCGACTATATAATTAAATGGCCTGTGGGACTTGATATGAAACTATCACAACCGAACATCGGATTATATTGTCCACAAACATTTTAAACCATCCTTGTAATAGCGACTGCTAATGGCGACTGCAATCGGATACTTGAACAAAAAGATCAAAGAGCATTGGGTAAGTTGGTATTGGGTAAAATGGCAGGTTGGGTAAAATGGCGTAGGGTAAATTGGCATTGGGTAAAATGGAATTGAGTAAATTGTCATGTAACCATATTTACCATGACTGGGCGAGGGGGCTATAGGTTATCTGACCACTAAGCTTGTGGGGAGCTTTAACGGAAAAGACCCAAATAATTGCTACAAATATTGTATGAGCGCAATTAGTTGGTTTACACAACTTCTTTGGGCAACCCAAATATGAGTTAGGAGCACCCATATAAATTCTTATTTTTGTCATTATATTTGTCCCTTTATGCTGTTCATTATATTTTCTAAGTCAAGCTCAAACTCACTTGAGAGGGTCGTTGCTCGTAGTGTCTCTGGTCTCGAAATCATTCTCCACACAGTCAGGCTGAAAACCAGACACTGGCAGCCTAAATCAAACTCATTTGCAAGCAATTCAACCGAAAGCATGTTTCTATTTATTGATCTTTTCTGTTTGCGCCCCCACCCGCTTAGTGGGTGCATAATGTGTGCAACCCCCCCCCCCCCCCCCCCCCCCCCAGAAGCACTGCCATATTTTACAACGATTTACTATGCACCGCACGGGGAGGGAGGCACAAACGGAATAGATCCACTTGTTGAGATTACACCGCAGAGGTATACCCAAATCGTCACGGGCAAATATGCCCGATCCTTGTTTCTCGTGTTTGTTTTTCCTACGTTAATACATAGACAGTGTAACAATATTGCGGAAAATAGCTATTTTAGCAGAAACCGGAAAAATTGAAAAGAAATTAGCAACCCGTGTTCGCAAAAGTGTCCTAGTCTTAGCCGCAAAATAAAAGTACAAGCTATGTATCCTATTTTTCGCGCATTTTGTATCACGCATCTGCTCCATTTATGTATCGTTTTTTGGTACGCAACGTAACTCGATTTCGCACTATAATCCGCAATTAAGCCTAATTTAATGCGCGTTTTTGAGCATAAAAGTGATTATTTAAGCTTTATTACTACTACTAGTACTTGTTACTACTTTATTACTACTTATTAAAGGGTTCCTAGCCGGTTCATTGATTCTAAAACAGTCCCACGTTGACAAACAAAGCCTTTTTTGACCTAGGGACTTTACGGAAAGAAACCAGTTTTTCTGGCACTGGGACGTATATCATACATTTCACAAAATACATTTGACCAGTGAAAATAGATTTGGCCTATGAAAATAGATTTGGCCAGTGAAAAAAGATTTGGCCAGTCCCGTATTGACAAACAAAGCCTTTTTTTAGCGAGGGATTTTTCAGAAAAAAAAGTATTTGTGGCACTGGGACGTACATCATATTATGTACCAATTTTAAAGTATTGACCCCAAAGATAAAAGTTTTTTAGTTTAATACAATCCATATGAATAGGATATACTACAAAAATAGTATGAACAACATTCAACAACCCCTTGACCCATGGGGTTACATCATATTTTTGAAATGCGAAACGACTTTAGAGAAACATTTGACGAAAATGCAAAATTTGACTTCATATAACACAAATCTTGAATTTCTTTACATCATAGCCACAGTTAGCCTAATACATGTTCCTCTTATCATTTCACTTTAAACCGCCCAGACCCAATAGTCGAGAAATAAGGCGTTTAACATAAAGAACTAATTGTTTGCGTTTCCGAATTTTACTTTTCTAATGTACCAATTTTTCAAGTATTAACCCCAGAACAAAAATTTTTGGTTCACTAAAATCTCTATGAAATGGAGATACTACAAAAACAGTATGAGCAACATTTAACAACTCCTTCACCCATGGGCATCATTTTGAAATGCGAAACGACTTTAGAGAAACAATTGACGAAAATGCAAAATTTGACTTCATATAACACTAAACTTGAATTTCTTTACATCATGGCCAACGTTAAGCCGCCATACATTTATTTTATCACTCTAAACCACCTAGACGCAATAGTCGAGAAATAAGAAGGCATTTTACATAAAAAACAGACTGATTTTTTGCGTTCCAAACTTTAATTTTCTAATGTACCAATTTTTCAAGAATTGCCCCCAGAGCTACTTTTTTGGTTTATTACAATACATATGAGTAGGAGATACTACGAAAAGAGTACGAGCAACCTTCAACAACTCCTTGACCCATGGGGTTCCATATTTTCGAAATAAGAAACGACTTTAGAGAAACCTTTGACCAAATTGCAAAACTTGACTTTATATAACACTTATCTTAAATTTCGTTAGATCAAGGCCAAAATTAGGCTGCCATACGTTTGTTTTATCACTGTGAACCGCCTAGACCCAGTTGTCGAGAAAGAGGAAGACTTAACAAAATACAAATTTTTTGCCTTTCCGAACTTTACATTTCTAATGTACCAATTTTTCAAATATTGACCCGAGCAAAAAATTTTGGTTTAATACAATCCACATGAATAGGAGATACTTCCTATTTTAAATATCTAATAGATAATTGCTATTACATTTCTAGAGATAATTTCTATTTTACATGAAAAACAAATTTTTTGCGTTTCCGAAATTACATTTCTAATGTACCAATTTTTCAAGTAATGGCCCGAGCAAAAATTTTTGGTTTCATACAATCCACATGAATAGGAGATAATACAAAAACAAATATGAGCAACATTCGACAACTTGACCCATGGCGTTACATCATATTTTTTAAATACGAAACGACTTTAGAAACATTTGACGAAATTGCAAAACTTGACTTTATATAACACTAATCATATATTTATTTGCATCATGGCCAACATTAGGCTGCCATACGTTTTTTTATCACTGTGAAGAGCCTAGACCCAATAGTCGAGAAATAAGAAGGCATTTTACATAAAAAACACGAAATTTTTGAGTTTCCAATTTTACTTTTCTAATGTACCAATTTTTCAAGTATTGACCCCAGAGCAAAAAATATTGGTTTATACAATCCATATGAATATGAAAAACTACGGAAATAGTGTGAGCAGCATTCTACAACTCCTTGACCAATAAGGTCACATAATACTTTTTAAATAAAAGACGAATTTTTAGAAAAGTTGGACTAAATTGCAAAACCAGACAATATAGTGAAAACTGAGGTACTGACAAAAAACAAAAACGTTATTAAAGAAACTCAAAAAAACTTTTTGATAATTTTGTAAAATAAGTTTATTGTTCAGTGAATTAAAAACAGAAAATAAATTTGACTTTCTGAAAAATCCCTCAATATTTTTTGATGTTTGTCGGATTTTCAAGTCGATTTTCCCTTCTTGGTTAACAAAAACCCCTTTGTTTTTTACAACAGTGCCCCAGTTTATAGTGCCCCTGCGTTTGTCAGTCCAACATCGATATACAAGCCCCCTTTTTTGAGCGAGGGATTTTTCGGGAAACAACCGATGACTCGGTTTTTCGACTTTGTCTTCAAAGTTGTTTGTATTTAAATCGCTTTAAAGCTTTAAAAGCTTCCATTAAATCTTTAATAAAGTGCTTATTCCAGAGTATATATCAATGCATGCTCAAAATGCGCGCTTTTAATTAGGCTTAATTGAGGGCTAGAGATACTTTTAATACTTGTAACCTAATTTACGATTTGAAAGTTATTTTATTTCGCAAAATTGGCGGCACCCCTTTTTCGAAAAGTAAGATACAAAGGATATCTCCTAATTTCGTTCATTTTCTGTATCTAATTTTCGAGCGAATTTTACTAAGCCGAAATTTTGGGGTATACCTCAGTGGTGTAATGGAATCTCATTTAATTCTCCTCGAAAAATCGTCAGTTGTCTAATCCGCGGTGCGGTATACAGCGAGGTCAGATAATCACACAATGTTGCTATTTAATTCGAACACACTCCGAGATGCAACATTATTATTTTATCTAATGTAGTTCCGAGTAATCAGTCAATCGCTCCTTGATCTGTTAGTTTGTTACTTGTCTACAAATATTGGATCTTTTTGCCCCCAGATATTATTTGCACCCCCAGACGCACGTGCCATATTTTTACATAATGATTTACCATCATGTAATAACAAATGCTCTGTAATTGGAAGGAGCATAACGTACGGGGTGGGGGGCACAAACGGAAAAGTTCCCCAATATTATTCGTATTACAATCTTTTTGATCATTCAAGCGGCTAGTTAATGTAAAAATGAAAGAAAGCGTTAACCTGTGATAAGTCTTAGCTATAGTTCCCGCTAGTCCATTTTACTCTTTCAGAATGTAAATAGATTAAAAAATTGATTTTGAAAAAAAAACATTGCATGTTCAAAGATCGTGAAGATTACAAAAAGACTACAAATCATATTTATAACTATAACTAGCAGGTCCGTAAAGGCTATCTGAATGCATCTTAACTTGAAACTTTAACTATTGATATTCCATTGAAAACTTATTCGTGATAACTGGTGTACATGCAAAAGTTTCGATGAATTTTTTTGCAAAACTACTTTGGACACACTAAAAAAATGGAGATCCAAATTTGTAAAAGAAAAGTTTTATGCGAGTTAAGAGTAATAGACGTTCTCACAGAGCATTAAAAATCAAAACAGATAAAATAAGGTATAAAGAGGGCGAGAAAGAGAGATATCGATATCAGCAGAAATATATAATGAGTGGAGAGCAAATAGGATTAAAAGTACGAAAAAACCAAAAAGTCAGAACAAAAGAAGGTTGAAAGCAGTGAAGGAACTCAGAAAAAAACAAGAGTCTGGGAGAAAGCAAACGGGAGCCAAATGGGAATTAACGAGAAAAAAAGAACGAAAAATCGGAATTGGCAAAAGAGAAAAGAACAGAAAGAATACAATGCAACAGAAACCATAATAACATCAGGAACCCACCCCAAAAAAACAATAGGACAAAATTCTGAATCAAAACCAGACAAATAAAAAAAAAGAAGTTAGCAAAAAGCCCAGAAAAGAAAAGGGCAGAAAGGAGGAAAAAGGAAAGTGATCGAGAGAAAGAACTCAAAAAAACAGAAACCGATAGAATGAAGGCAAATGGGACAGAAAAAAGAAAGAAGCCTCAATCATGAGAGAGAGAAAGTACAAGATCAGCGAGATAGTGAGCAGGCGCAAAAAACAAAAGCAAAAATTTGAGTTCAAAAATATTACAGTTAGAGAACATTTGAAGAGCAAAAAAACAGAAGATCAAACAACAAAAAAAAAAGAAAGATAGAGGAAGGAACTGAAGAGATGGAGAGACACTACAGTTCAAAAGAAGAGAAAACAGATTATCCTGGGTGAGACAATGAATTCTGGTTCTCATAAAAAGGATAAATGTGCTAGTGACAACACGGTGGATGTGCCCAAGACAATAAATGTGCTCAAAGTAATCGTTGGCAAGCCTTTGCGAATGCTTTTAAAGTTAAAGTGCCTGCTAATGCCACCAACAAAATTTTCTTCGAAAAAATTAAAGAAGGTAGATTATAATTTTATCATGTTTTGTATGCAATAATTTATTAGAAACAACCCTTAATGTAAACAAGTCTTCTAGGTGCAAAAAAATTTGTAATTATTCAAGACCTCAGTTTTGTCATACATATTTTTTGGCACTCAACTTTGGTTTTTGCATAGGCAGCTTTCGTGTCATTTACACTTTGTTTGCTGATTTCATCTGTATTAAAAAACTTTTGTACAGTGAAACTCTGAAAAAACAAATTTCCATCATCCAAATTGCAATCCATGGCGTTTTCGGTGAGTGACTATTCCTTCACAAGTTTTCAACACCACCTTTTTCATCAATAACAATTTTTGACAATGAATTACGAAAAACAATGTCTTTTCTTCGGTCATAGAACCCTCTTTGTCTTGAGACAATTTCCATCATTTACCTTTTCAGTATCAAAAGCTTTTCGGTCAAAGATCGTTTTCTGAAGAAGTTTCTGGTCTCAAACCCTTTATTGAACAACTAATTGGCCAATGATTTTTTCGACACTATTCTCCTGGTTAATTGCAACACGGATTACTGTCTTTTTCATAAATTCTGATAACACGCTTTTTCGCAAAGCTTTTTTCGGTAGATGACACGACCTCTTAGCAACATTTTGGGTCAATGACCTTTTGGCAAAACTTTTCGGTCAATGACCTTTTTGCAACATTTTTGGGTCAATGACCTTTTAGAAACATTAATCGGTTAATGACCTTAAAGCACACTTTTTCGGTCATTAACCCCAATTAGGCAACTGCTTAACCGTGCTCGTCGGCAGTACTGTTAAAACATGCTCATCAGTGATGCCTCTAAAACATGCCGCCTTATGTGTTCACGCGATTAATATATAGAAGATAGATTATAATCAAATTTATATCAAAATGTCACTCAGATCTGAAAGGTCATCAATAGGATTCAAAGAAGCCTAGTCAAGTAATGCTTTGAAGCAGTTGAAAGAAATAATTATATTGGTAGCAGAATTGGGATCTATTTGACCCCCCCCCCCCCGCCCCTCCGGTGCTTTCATGCCCCCTTTACAAATTATGTGTTGTCATATAGCACGGAACAAGGTTTAAAAAAGCATGTCCACCTGCGGGCGTAAAAGATATATGCCCAATAACCTGTGGTGGGGGGGGGGGGGTTGGGTTCGGGTTCAGAAACTATCCCAAAATCGAAGCAAGAATTGCCTTAAAAATACGAACCTGTCAATCATCTCTTCATCAGAGTCTTCGATGTCAACGAGCGAGTCATCAAGTTGTTCACATGTGAAGAGAGGTGACATTCTGCCAGTGAATGGCCTCTCATCTTTGCTATCTGGACTGTCAATAACTTGTTGCACAGTATGAGGTGCTGACTTTGATGAAAGACGCTTCAAATTTCGAGTGTACTTGTCAACGATGGCTTTCGACTTCAGACGTTGAACATGTGAACTCCTTTTCTGAGCAACCAAGAACTAGAGCACATACTAGAATTTGTTATAAATGATTCGCTAAGTCAAAGTTGCAACACTAAAACGTTTATTTTGATTTTTTGAAGTTAATCACAAAGTATTTCTCAGGTATACAGAGCACGCCAAAGGATACGGGCCATTACATGGTAAATGATTCTGTATGAAAACGGCAAGTGACCGGAATGGCAAGTAAGAAAACGGAATGGGAGTGCAAATATGTCATTAGCAAATTTTTAAAAAGCATGCAAGCAATGCAAAGTCAAGAGCTTATACTTGAATTCTTATCTCAAATGGAAGAAATCTTTTCAACGAAAATAATAGAAACGGCAATAAAAAACAGAAAGAAATTTAAGATTTCAAATTAATGGAAAGAGTTTGCCGATAAACGTTTCGTTTACTGAGGTTTACAAAACAAAGCTTTAGAAAATTCTCACAATATGATAATTCGGTGCTTCTATGGAAATATTTTATTTTCCCATTACTGGTCAAAACAGACCCCATAATTGGGTTCAAATTCTCCCTTATTTTAGACCGGTGGAGTTCACTTACCGAAACTTGAGCTACACTTATGCTAATCCGTCAGTGTTGTCCACAGAACACTTTGTGGACAATACAGACGAAACAATATGGCCTAAATTGAAAGAATTTTGTCAGTAGATTGAACAGAGCATGAAAAACGATTCTAAATTATCTAATTCATAAATGCTTTATTCAAAGCAATATTGCGTGAAATGCACTTACATGTTTAATCGATGGTTAAATGCGCAAACATACCCTCTCCCATCATTGAGGTTAATTTATGTCAACGGCGATTAATTCTAATTTCGAATAAATTAGTTCGAAAACCTAAAGATAGCGCTATTTGGTTTAGGTGCCAATTTTGGCTACCTAAGACGTGATTAAAACATTGAAACTATAATCGGCTTCAATTAGTACATAAATGATAAAACTATTAATTAAAAATACAAACACGCACGAATTAAAAGCTAGTGGGGGGATTTAAAAGAAAAACTTATATCGTAACTTTGATGTTCTCACAAATGTTAATGCTTATCAATTCAGCTATTGTTTTAAACTCTAATTAAAACTAGAGAAAATTCTCTTCTCCAAAACCCGAAATCAATTTCTAAATGAGGGAAAATTTGAAAATAATTACCTCTCCTTTTATTAGAAAGAAAGGAAAAACTTTTAAAATAATTGCAGAAATTTTCCCCCAGTCTAATTCACAAGCCTCACTGGATTCAACTCCAAAGAAAAACTGAGAAAATACTCTTCTTCAAAACCCAAAAAAAATTTAAAATGAGGAGAAATTTGTGAGATTAACAAACTTCCTTTTTATTAGAAGGAAAGCCGAAATTTCTTCAAATAATTAACTGCACAATTTTCCTCCAAAAACATTTTCTGAAAAGAAAACACTCAATTAATATCCAGTTGTTTATGCGCGATTACAAACTGTTATATAGCATACTATATAAAAAAGGTGCGCCGGGGGAGATGGGAGGGGGTCAAGTTATTTGCCCACTAAGCTGGGCGGGGGAGGGCAGGGGTGAACAGAGTAGATTCATGTAACCATATCCCCATGTATCTATTCACTTACTGGCACTAAATAATGACAAAGACGCAGATTGTGGAATCTACGCAGTTTGTTGAATCTAATTACGCAAATCGGGGACTTCAATTACTGAAATTGCAGAATCTAATTACTCAAATTGTCAAATCTACTTACTTGTGCCTGTGAGAAACACCTGCACTAATCCGTCAGTGTTTTCACAAAAACGAGTTTATGGACAAGACTGACTTAATCCCCTCAAAATATTTCAATCCAAGCCAACTTAGAGAACATAAGTGTTTTACGCGGAATTAATGTATTAAGATTGACGTGAAATCCACTTGCACGAATTGGTCAATTATGCCCGATTTGGGGAGTCTGTACTGACCAGTAATGCTCTATTTTATCTTGGATGCAAAATGCAGGTCCAGTAATTTAACAGAGTCAGAACTACTGAACAGATCTTTACTCGTTCCAGCACTTTCAATGAAATTATATCAGGCGAAACACAAAATTTAAGGGGATCAACCGATACAATTTTAATATCATTTCTATTCATCCAATTATGAGAGGATTGGAATTCCTTATAGTTATTTTAGACTTTCAAAAAATCGACCGATTAATATGGAGCAAATGCTTTCAAAGAAGTACACTTATAGAAAATAGCACCATTTAAGCGCAGTGGCTGGTTGCTGGTACCATTCTCGCTAGTTTGTATAGCAGTTTTAATTGCAAAGACCCTGATACTGTAGTGACATTCCAAATATGCATTGACCACATACTTGATATAAATTGAACATGAAATCTCAGTAGGAAACCTGAAGTCGTTTTCATTTACCGCTTGAAGTAAGCAATCTGTAATTGATGTCTTAATTTGAACCAGAAGCAAAAAAATTCGAGTGAGATTGATTGAGTTTCCAAAGAAGCAGGAATTCAAGAGGAAAACAAATCTGGGTAATTTTTGTTGGATCTACTCAGCCGAAATTACAAACAAAATACGCTATTAGCCGACCAGAAGTTGATTTCTAAAAGAGTAAGATTTTCCTGACGTACAAATAATTCAGAGCGTCTTAACTGATAAGCTGTCGTTTCTGATGTGAAGACTGATATCTGTTCACAATGCCAGACAAACAAAAAAAGCTTTCAGGTCAGTAAACATACTTGCGTTCGATGTTGTCGACAGAACTGTCGACCCACTTTCTTTTCTAGTCTGCCATTGCTACTTCTATGTGTTGAGAAAACCGCAGGGTTCCAGCACTGCTTAGAAGTACGTGGGGCCACAAATGAGCATCGCCCCTGTTCTTTTTGGTTCTCACCATTTTGCGAATCAATTGCACATACCGGAACATGAACTTCGCAAAAATCACTCGATTTAACACATGGTCGGCGACAAATTCTCTTTTTAAAACTACACATTTTCTCTTTCGGGATTGTCAATTTATAACTAGCTTGAGAACTAGTTAAGGATCCTTCACGTTTTGGTTGTACTGCACCATATTGGCTGTTCATTGATGCTGGTTGGTTCATTTTTTTATCAAACAGTTCTGAAAAATAATCGTTACATTACAAAAGCAACATACAAAGAGCCGAGTTCAGCTTTTATAAAGCCTGAGATTAAAAAGCTTAATATACCGCTGTACATTTGAGTTGTAAAAACAACGTATCTAACGTAAACCATTAAACATAGCAGTTTTCAAATTAGTTGTAGAATTGTTTGAGTGTCAAATTTGTCAAGAAAGCCACTTTTTTGTGCACGAAAACATTCAGAATTCCAATTACGATACTACTCTTTCGGTGCCCGATGAGTTAATCTTACAAAATGGCAACCGAGGAGCTGCGAGATAGAATACGCAAAGACTATTTAATTTTCAGGTAAGTTTGAGTAAAAAAATGTAAACACCCCCCCCCCCCCCCACCAAAAAAAAAAGAAAAAATAATAGTGTCAAATTTCCGAAAGCAGTAAAAGGGGCAGTTTCACCGGCAACTATTAAAATTTAGAAAAACGCGAAACAGACCCAAATTCCGATTCATCCTTACTTTGGCTTTCTAAATTTTGATCATGCAATAATTCCACCGCTCCATATCACGCCAAGTTTCATATTCATCTGTTTACGCACAAATAAGGTAAATTTCTTCCTAACATTGAGCTTGTTCGCAAACGGTACTAGCTACACATTAAAAGAAACCAGAACCGTTGCAATTTTTTCCGTAATTCAGTGGCTAATGTCTCATCGGTTTAGGAAAACACGATGGTGTTCGCCGTATCGTCAAATAGCATCAGATATAATTTATACGAATTGTGATTTCATATTTGGATTACTCCCCCCATATAACTTTTTCGCATCGCCCTGGCGCATGTGCTAAATTTTTCACAGTTTGCTGCAGTATAACAAAACACTACTACATACTGCACACAATTCATAAAATCAGGACAAGCAGAAGGCCTTGGCCATACCTGCTCTCTGAAACTACATAAGCGCAATATTGTTTTTATTAACAATTGTTTTCAGGCCTCAGCCAGAGCTAGACAGCAATGATATCAAACAGCTCTCGAAAGTTTTCCGAACAGTTGCAGAGGAGGGCGGTCAATTAGCCGATGTCAGAAGTTTACAGAAAGTTCTTCAACCATTAGGTAATTGTAGCACTATATGGTGAACCCACTTTGACAACTCCATCCGACAAACGATTGTTGTTACTACAATGTATTGACTTAAATCATGCCCATTTTTATCTGTACCGCAATTTCATTATTTCTTTTTCCATTTGCAATAACTTGTACGACCGAATTTTAAACACAGCAAGTTAAAACAACGGATTTAAGGTATAATTATCTTTTTGAATTCATATCATAATAAATTTAATTAAAAGAATTTTAACTTGAAAATTAAAGACTGAAACTTTGCTATTGTTGTTAGACCCTTTCACAAGGCTTTCACACACATACAAAAGTGCCAGAAGAAAAAAATGGACTAAGAAGCATGACTTCTGTAGTGCAACCAAAATTCTCAAATTCATTCAATTAAAAACAAATACGAAAATTTAATTAAATGAACTATCAGGCCCACAAAACCACAACCAGAAGATCATTTACACTAATAGAAGGTTTAAAAGAAGTAAAGGTTTCTGTTTCGCACCAACTCGGGCTAGAACCCATGCCCCTCGTTTAGCAGCCATAAGTCTCACAACTTGAACTATCTATGTGTATTGCACTTGTCTTTTGCTCTTTCTACAGCAAATTTCTGGATAATGGCGTTTGTGATTTGCTTGAGTTTGCTATACCGCAAGCTTAATCAGCGCAAAAACAGCGCACATTAGGAGCTTAAAAAGGATGGTAATGCGCGTCTCAAAACGCATTTATTACGCTAGGTTCCCTGATTAAGGACCACTAAAACATGTTACGTTAGGAGGGCTGTTGACCTTTGTGTTCAATTGCGACTGATATTTACCATAAAAAGGAATATAGGACAAAACGACTAAAACTACTTAAAACTTCGTTTCATAGCAATTTTACGGAAAATGGTAACAGAAAAACACTTCAAGCTTCAGATTAGCAGTCTTTCATCTTACGAACTGCGCTATAACCACTAAAAAACATAGTTTCTCACAATCGATATGATCTTACCAATTAACATATTTCAGATTGAAAGCTTCTGAGATTACGCATACATCAAAAAGATTAGCGTGAAAAACTTAGTTGAAAGCTAAGTGTGTTCTAGAATAGCGCAATCCGTACGGCTAAAACTTTGCAGAAAAACACACTTACAAACATAGCTGGCAGATTGCCAGAAAATAGCCGCAATAGATTTGTAGATCTGCAGTCTAAAAAAACAGTAAAAAAGACAGACCAAAAAATTCGTCTTTTCATTGAAAGCTGATCTGTTATATTTTGATTTAAAATCTGTATAAGTTAATGCTGCCTCTATTAGCTGATCTCAAATAACCTTCATTTAGAGTGACACACACCCATTTGACCTTATCTCTTTGAATTAAAGTAAATGAAAGTCAATTTCAAAGTGAGGAAGTCATTTTTGAGAGTGAGGTAAGTCAAGTGTGACCAAAAATTTAATCACGCGAATAATAAAACAACTCGCTCCACTAAGAGCGAAAAATGCCGTCACGCATGCAATTCAGTTGAAATTGCATAAACGAATGAACAAAAAGTGGCTGTGACATCATATGGTCGTAACAAAAATCTTGACGACGAAATAAAAAACATAGCAGGACAAGTCCTGACGTACAATTCAAAGAATTTTTATTGACTAAACAAAAAAACTAGACCTAGAATGGCTATGAGTGTTTTGAGAAAACCATTTTGTAGAAAAATCAGATATAAAAATAAGAAAAAAAAACAGAAAATCAATGTCAAAATGCCGCATGTGAACAAAAAAACCACTACCGAGAAATGAAAATTTAATTCAAACAAAAAAACTAGGCCTACATTGAGCTGTGAATAGATTGGGAAAAACATTTAGAAAAAATCCGATCCAAAAAATTGAAAGAAACAGTAAAAATCAGAGTTAAATTGCAGCATGTGAACAAAAAACCGCTACCGAGAAACCGAATTTTTGTTCAAACACCGGTTTCTCACTCTACTTTAAAATTAGAGCGAAAAAAAGTCACGCCGCAAAACCACTCGCTTTTTCGCTCCATTTCCTGTTTCGGCGTGACCAAAATCACTACTCCAATTTGACTTCAAAGATCATGAAAATGTGTGAACAGATCTTAAAAAAAGACAGCGCCCCAATACAATTCAAATTCTTTGAATTGTAAAAAAAACCAAGAGAAGGCCAATAATAGCCCCAGCTATCGCAGTGCGGCTATTAATAAGAACTTCAAACTTGAATCGGGAGCAATTAAAAACACGTAGTACCCAGGACAGTTAATCCTCCCTCTTGGCGAGCATACTTTCAAGGCCTCTTAGCCTCGTGGTAACTGCACCTGACTAACAGTCTTTTGTCCAAGGTTCAGTTCTCGCCCATCTACTTTTAGCCTTTTAGTTCACTAAACTCTCTCGATATATTCGCATAACCATGCTGCTCAATGCGGCTCTTAAACATGCGCTTCGAGAGGCCCATTAAACATGCAATTTTTTTTTCCAAATTTAGAACTCACGTGTTTAATACGATGATATGTAACAGAAATTAACCTATTTGGTTATTTATATACCGAATTTACTCTTTTCAAAGAAAGTTGTGCAATCCGTTCAATGATACTGATTTCTCTAGATTTGAAAAGTACTCACACTATAATCGGACAGGCTTGTTACAGATGACCGAGCAAAGTTTCATTGATGCTATGAAATTCAAATTTCACTCCAAGAAATTTTACGAAGACGACTGCAAATATGGGTTTGAACTTGTGGACAGCGAAAGTGAAGGTTCGTACTTATCATTGGACAAACTTGACATTGGGCTTAGTATAACTATAACAGGACTAGCTTACCCTGAGAGATTCTATCCAAATGGACAATTCGCATTGTGAAAAAATAGGTGAGATCGTTAGTTGTAGCTACTCAACAGATTGTTCGGTGGGTAATCCAACAAACATGCGAGCTTTAGCCGGTTGCTTCAATTTCTAGAAAACAAATGAGGTTGGGTATAATTCTTTTCAGAAATTCTAGAAATGGCCAAAAAAATAGAACATTACACTTGATAACCATTTCTGTTAATACACATTTATAGTTTCTGCATTCGAGTCTCTAGGAGAATAAGGCGGCGCAAAAATGTTTGATGCCTCAACAGGAGCGGTTATCGACGAAACGAGGCATTTAGTTTAATTTACCTATTTGTATCTTTTATAGTGTTCCTCTCACCATTGCTTTCATCCTTCTCCTTGATAAAAAATCTTGGTTTCTCTTCATAATATTCTATTATTTTGGCTTCAATTATGTTGATAATTATCCCTCTACAACCATTGCATAAAATTACGGAGACACAAAAGTTTAAAACGCGCTGAATAAAGGCGTAAATTCTAGATTAATAAGATCTATGATATACGAATTGAATATCATATCCTTTTCATCTAGCTGTTCTCATATTTTTTTTGAAAAGATGGGAACTTAATGCTAGCCCCACTTTTTTTTTCTTCAGACATTTTTTGAACTTTTTGAGGTCATCCCAGACAAGCATATGGTGTATCAAACTGAAGATGTCAAACTTCACGATGAAATTCACGATTTTTCATATCGAACCTAAACAACTGAGAAATTTTAACTTTAGCGTGTACATTTTACTGACCGCCAATCAACAACTTGTTCCGCGTGTACAATTTACTGACCACCAATCAACAAAGACTCATTTTGCACATTTTGGAATACACTGAGACCTGAAAAATAAATCAAATACATTTTCAAATTTTTGAAATATAAATCTTTTAGGGAACTAATGAAACTTTCTCAAATTTGTGTTATTCGTCAGAACAACAAATATGCGTTGTAAGGAGCAGCTCCGCGTTCTCGGTGCTCAGCTTTTATTAAGTTCCAATTTCATATGATTCAGTTTAATTTTGGGTGCAGTCATTTTTAATAACTCTTCAAAATTTTTGATGATTTTGAGGTCAATTATAAGTCAAAGCTGAGGTGGCAAATCGCGTAGCAGAACGTATAATCGCAGTGAGGCAGCAGAGGTAACAAAAAATAGGCTTCAGGACGCGAACAGATATTTCTGAGACCAAAAACTGCATTTCCGCGAGCGAGTCTGTTGACTTGCCCCACCCTTTAAAAATTACGCTTTAAAACTGCTATTAAAATTAACAAATTAATTCCATTGCTGCTTAGCTTCAACTGTGTGAATCATTTTTTAATGATTCGGAGATTTTTTGACATTGAAAAAAACTGTTTCCCGTCTTACCTGATTATCAGTAAGGATGACAATTCGTGGTAAAAATAGGCACTTTTTTGCATTCAGATTGATTTATACTCAAGTAGATTGCCTGCCTGGAAACGGCCGTTTTGAAAACAGAGCATTATACTTTTTAAATTTTGTTCTGTTATATTTTCTCTTCATTTTGATCTGTTTTCTTTCTTATTGTTGATAGCTTTTTGAGTTTTTAATTAAAGCAATTTAAAACCATTAGGTCTTCAATTGTTCTGTCTCTCTATGTTCTTAAAAATGTCCACTTTTTTCAGTATAAAAAATTTACAGTTCTATTTTTTAATATATATTTTTTTATCTCACTATTGATGAACGCCTCGTCTTTCTATAAAAAAACAAAAACAATTGAAATTCTCTTCAGTAAATAAAATTGCCTTCTTTTTGACCGTTCTTGTGGGTAGCTTATAATTATATCAAAATTAATAGAAAAGTTCGAGTTTGCAATTTTTAGATTTGATGCTTAATAATAATCGTTCTCAATGTTTTAAAGCCAAAATTCTAACATAAAACACTACATTTGAAGGTAAAAAAACAGCTCTTATTTCACTTCAGTTATATGGGCTACCAGAAACTTCTCACTAATTCAGTGTTGTCACACAGAAAAACATCTCTTAAGCCGTGAAGTAGAGAGCTGACCTCTTGATTATTTAAATCACATATGTTTTACTGCTACATTGTCGAAAATTAGTCTTTTTTGTTTAAACTATTGCAACATGAAGTGTGAGTGCCTCATTAGGGTTCTTAGCTCAATCTGTGTATCAACATAATTTTTCATTATTGTGAACCCACAGGTTTCAAATAGTACATTTATCCTTTCTTTCTCGATTTTGTAACCCCATTTGCTTCATCGTTAACAGATCATGTCTGTAGTCAAGAAAAACAACAGTTAGTCAGAATTCCATTTTATTCAAAGTTTCTGCTTCCGCTGTTTCCTTATTGATTTTGATCGTTTTCGAATATTTAGATGAAACATGAAAACATTATTGCTTTATTAAGAAAATTGTGACTTCTACAGCCAGTTAACCAATGTTTTTGACTGAAGCCTCCTTGCTGAGAAAACTAGCGAATATGAAAATCAGTTAACTTGGAATCAGAAGTCACCGATTTGACTTTTGGATTGTTAAAATAAATCTTTAATTTCTCAGAGAGATAGATAGAGCGTTACATCAAAGAAAGAGTTATAGAAAAAACTGATCAAGCTCATTCGAAATCACCAATAATGCAAAAGAATTAAAATTAAAACAGTCCGTGTTTAGATAATATATTTTACGACAACTCTTTACCATGTTTATCCTAGCTTAAGTGCAACTAAGTATTTCGTAACTAATGGTTACTCAGGTTCTTCTGAAAACCCAAATATTTTTCTCTGTTGTTTCTGTTTCAAACTTTAGATTTTTTCGAAACAGCTTGATAAAAACAATGTTTGGTGCTAAAACAAACGTTTCTGAAACACCAATTTCGATAATTTATATATAAAATGCTTTCAAAAGCGATTGAGGGAACATTCTGTGCCACGCACAGAGCAAGGGAGCCTTCTTGTCAAAAATTAAGCCTTTGTTCAGCGGGCTCGGTCTTTAAATTTGATGCTCCATATTATAAAGAAGTCCAAATTGCTCTCTTTCTCTGCAATTGTTTGAAATATGTAATTCGAAAAATTGCCATTAATTTGCATCTTGTCAATCAACTATTGAGAGGGGACAATTTGTTAGCGACATTTTTTGTTCAATTAGACTCATCCAATGAGAAAGAAGATCGATCGGAAACGGCAGGATCCAG
The DNA here is from genome assembly GCF_964194025.1 of Convolutriloba macropyga. NCBI lineage: Eukaryota > Metazoa > Xenacoelomorpha > Acoela > Convolutidae > Convolutriloba > Convolutriloba macropyga. The sequence goes on along the minus strand of NC_134476.1, from coordinate 13,521,651 downwards.
AAAGGAACATAGATTGCTCATAGGTTGAAAAAATACTTTCAAAGATGAGACGATTTATGGCAAACAATTGGGGCACAAGTCGAGTTTAATTTTTTAATTTGAACCTTGACTTTTGGAAGTTCATGCTATCAATTAATCGGCAAGCGTAATTGCAATTAATTGGCATCTCTATCAAATATTCTAAATCCATGCATTCATGATATAATTACTCTTGTTTCAGGACATATAAACAAGAAGTCAATAGAGCGCCTTTGCTCTGCGCGAAGTAGAGAGGAGCAGGTTGAAGAGGACATGGTGGATGAAATGCTACAAGAAGGAGACAAAGATGAGGACGGGATAATCAACTGGAACGATTTCCTATTTCATATGAGAAACACAAATATTTTATCCAAAACAAACCAATCATAATATTGGGCTGATGTTCTTTAGTATTTTTGCAGAACCCCTGATATATAGTAGTTTATTTTTGGCTGAACTGAGAAAAGGGGGCTCAAGCAGTTAGTTTTTTGAATATTTTTCAATGTGTCCTCCCCGTACATCTTGCCCTCCAGCATATTGTTTGAATTTCATATAAATACATGCACAATTACGCGCAGACCATTATAATGATGCAGCAAGGTTTTGAAATCGAAGCATATCACCATTTACTCTTTGCTGATAATGTAATTACCCACGGAATATTTCTGGTTCAAGTACAGTGGCGCTCATCATTGATGCGAACGGCTTCATCAAACTTAATTTTCGTAATACTTCAGGTCAAAAATTCATCTAATCTCTGATCTACCACGAATGCTAGCAGATTCAACCTCAAAACAGTGTCTCTAAATTCCAGAAAAAAACAAAGTTCCGTTTTTTGGGGTGGGGGATTATTTAAATCAGAAACAATTAATCCTATTTTGGGGACACCAACCACATGCAAACTGGTAATCTAGGAATTGGGGGGAGGGGGCAAAAACTATCCTCATATGATAAGTTTGAATATTGGCTGGTCCGTGATCCCTCCAGATCTAGATCTGCACGAAACATTCTGTATTTCCCAAAGTCATCAATAAAATGAAGTAAAATATGAGGACAAATGCAGAAACGGTCAACGGTCTCACCGGAAATCCCTAAAATTGCGAATTTCGTCTCGAGTAAAGAATAATCAAGACTCGGGTTGGCTTCAGTACTGACGTTATAAGTGGATAGCTGAAGAACTTGCATTGCGGCTTCAGGCTCTACAAAATCTGTTTGACTATATTTTTGATAAAATAATGTCCAATGCAAAAGCCGTGAAATAAGTATGAAAACAAATCTATGGAAAAAAATATCTGCTACATAAAATTCGCACGACAGGAAAGCTAAAGAGCTCTGTCCCATAGAGGTTAGTCCGCGATAACCTGGGCACCACAGTTCGAGTTGTGACCAATTTCCAAGTTCGAGTTGTGAACGATTTCCCAGTTCAAGTTCTGAACGCTAAACATTGCCAAAACATTTAAGAATTAAGTTGAATAATGTAAGAATTGCAATGATGGATGAAACGCATTTATTGAGTGCGGTGAAAAAAAAATCACCGCTAAAAATCGCAAACCTTTACAGCTAAAATTACCAAATATCTCCACCGCAGAAAATATTGCAAAAAAAGTAAGAATAGCGATGAATGTGTTGAAAGCGGTGAAAAAAAATTAACCACTAACAATCTTATGAAATTACAGCGAATCTTAAACACTCACCGCTTTCACCCTATTCATCGCTAAAAAATGCAGACAATGCAAACGTGAAAAATTTTGAGAACATCAGTTGAGAGAACTAAAAAACAAAAGAGACAAAAAGAGAAAAATATCAATCAACAACGCCTCCCAAATCGCTGAAAAACTCAGTCTCAAAGCAAAATGACAATGACTATGGAAGCCATCAACTCATCGAGTGGACGGGTGTCAGGTGATCAGGGCCATGGACGTGTTGTCTGGACACAGGTGCGGCTACCGGAGAAAACCCCAGAGACTTTTTGACTCAACCATTTCACTGTGGGTTCTACTCAGCTAAACAGGCAAAAGAAGTATCCGAAGTTGCGAAACAAGTATCGAAGCCTGAATGGTTCCTTTCATGCTGATGCGTTAGAGCAATACGGTAGGACAGATAATATACGAGTTAAGGAGTCGTTGAAGAACAAAACGAAGATGCGTACCAAAAATTGTCAATGTTGCCGTACAAATTGGAGTTACAGTAGATAAAACCGACGTTAGCGTCCGCCATTGCCTTCCAACAATAAGGAATGGACCCAAAGAGATAATTTTGAAACTTATCGGGACTCAAACTAACATATGATCATGGAAAATACGAAGAAGTTGAAAGAGATGGGCCAGCGAACTTTCATTAATGATAATGTAACACCACTAAGAGGGATGGCCATGTACCTTATTAGACAAAAAAAGGAAGTTGAGAGTGTGACTAGTGTTTCTGAAAAAAATCATGTATCTGAACTCTTCTGAAATCTTCTGAAAACTTGCATTCAAAAATTTGTTTGAACTAAATGAAAAGGATAGCTCCCTTTTTAATGAGTGCATTAAACTCTAATTCCCTACTGAAAAATGCAAAAAAAACTCGATGTTTAATGCTTGAGTTTAATTCAAATTAAGTCAAATTACAATACTGATGTCTCTGAACGCTATTTTATTATCAAAAAAACCTTTTTAAAACCGCTATTTTATTATCATCGATGTGAGTGTCACACGTATGTAAAAAAAGCTGTTCTAAAAACCTTGGGTTTCAAGGTCAAAGATTTAGTTTAAATTTTAATTTATTACTTGATTAATGACTGACACAATCTTGATAGGTGTCGACAGATTGAAACAGACAAAGCTCGGGCTTCGAGCAATACTAACAATTGTGACATATCAGTATTTACTTGGTTAATTAGCCACGGTGATAGAACCGATATTGGGTACGGGCAAAACTGAGGATAAAACTCATTCATTGAATAATAAACCGACCTTCAGAGTTAATCACTCAATTAGATCTTCATTTATTTGAAACCATTCTCTTCTGCTTTTATCTATTTATTAATTAAACTTCAATCCCTGTACTTTAAACAAGTACCACGCTCAATTACAAAAGATAATACACATTGCGCACGGGCGGCTGCTATAGTGGCGACAGAGATTAAAAGTAAATAGAAAACCACCAACCAATAATATTGAGCGTTGTACTAATTTCCAAGAGAAATCTATTTTTTGTTTGAAAACCAATTTTTAAAACTCGAGTTCGACGTCTTAACATCACGACCCGGAAGAGGAATTGTGGACTGCTGTCGGAATTCCACAACAACAACTGCCGTCTTGGAACTTTCAAGTGAGTACTCCCTGAAAATTCGAACAGCATAAATCAGGGCGTACGTGTTTTTTTGATAATAAAATAGCGTTCAGAGACATCAGTATTTTAATTTGACTTAATTTGACTTAAACTCAAGCATTAAACCTCGAGTTTTTTTTGCATTTTTTCAGGAGGGAATTAGAGTTTCAATCATATTTATTTAAAAGCTGTTAACTAGAGTGTCGGAAAAAATAGTTCGAGATTCGAACAGAATTAGTGAAATATTTTGAATAACATCAACTTTTAAATAAAATAAGGATGGCGCGGCACTCCTCAAAAACGCTGTTACCGGAACCGTTTACTGGATCAAATGATTTTGAAAGTTATACTACACACTTTGAGCTGTTGTCACAACTTCAAAAGTGGCAAAGAAAAGAAACAGTAAACGGCGCCGGGACCGAAATTGATGAACGGCCGCATTATTTTGCGTTAAGGTTACAAAAGTCGGCTATTGATTACTTTCGGAAGACACCAGAAAGAGTTATGATGAGACCGTAAAGGCTTTCAGACAACATTATAATGAGAAACCAGTAGTGTTCCGGGGGAGGCTAGCTAGGAGAGTCCAGCAGCCTGGTGAAAAATTAACAGATTTTCTCGGTGATTTGCAAACTTTAGCCTTGAAAGCATACCCTAAGGAGTCTAAGGAGATAAGAGAACATCTCATTTTGAGGGGATTCCTCAAGGCATAGAAAAAAGTCAGGTGCGACTCGACCTGAGAAAGAAATTGGGTGACGCGGATATGACTTTAGACAAAGCTTTAGAAAGATCACTAAACTTTGAAGCAGTCACGAGAATTGAGGAGGAGGATAATGAGCCGCGCGTTTCTGCCATCCAGTCGAATGAAAACACACAACTGGTTAATTCGATTAACGATTTAGTGCGAACACTGCAGACTAATCAACCTAATAGGCAAGAGAATCAAAAGTTTTCATCGCAAGGAGCGCGGCCAAAAGAGTTTCTGCGCGGTAGTGAGCGAAGTTCAAGAGAGAACGAAGATAGAAATAGAAATACTAATAGTTATACCAGAAGCAGCGCTGAGCATAGACGAAACAATTACGAAAGTAGAGCGCGTTCGCTAACACCGGGAAGAGAGAACAGAAACCGAGATCGATCGCACGAGAGTTGTGCCGAGCAGTCGAAGGCAGCGGTGAGTTTCGAGAAAGAAAAATGTCGCCGTTGCGGTCAGCGAAACCATGCATCTAGGGAATACAAAAATTGTTTCAAATGTGGGAGCCCAAATCACTTCAAACGAAATTGTCCGTATTTAAACGAGAATTAGCTGGAAATGGCGGGGCTTCATTTTCAGCCGGCTACGTAAAAACCTTGCATGGCGGAAACAGCCCAGTTGAGGCGTTGTTTGCAAAAATAATGATAAAAGACAAATTGATAATGGCCTTAATTGATAGTGGTAGTAGTGTTAATATTGTGAGCGACACACTCTGCAAGCAATTGGGGGAACCGAGCCAGATCAGAATATGCAATAAAAATATAATAGCTGCCAATAACGGGAAAATGCCTATAATGGGGTCAACAGATATTCAAGTTCAACTTCAGAAATTTTTTGATCAGAATTGAGATAACGCCTTGTTTATTAGGCATGGAATTCTTGTACAATTTTGACTGTATTTTAAATCTCAAAAAGAACGAACTTTTTTGCGGGGAGATTGGGAAAACATTACAATTGGCCCCATCTCAACGAAGTAATAAGATTTTGTTTTTAGTTGCTGCTGAGGATCACGAATTACCTCGTCGCTGCAAGGGTTTCATTAAATGCAAAATTATCGATGAAGAAGGTAACATAACACAGCAAACAGAAATTATAGTCGACCCCACGAAAGGGTTTGAAGACAAATCACACTTATCAATAGCGAGATCGCTGAATGACATGGTTGATGATGTCGTATGGGTTCGAGCTCTGAACCCTACATTAGAATCAAAGAAAGTTTACAAAAATGCGAGAATCGCATGTGCGGAAAATATTGATAAATTTCAAGAGTACAACAAAATAACCCTGACAATAATAAAAAGCATAGGGACGAATTTGATTTCGAGAAACACGTGAACTCAAGTTCAATGAGCTTGTCTTGTGAGGAAATGAAAAAAGTGAGGTCACTTTGCACAAAATATGGAGTGATGTTTTCGCGAAACTCAAATGATATGGGATTTTGCGACCGAATTTATCATAAAATAAAATTAAAAAAGGATGCTGTGCCATTCAGATGTACATACGGCAGCATGAGCTTTGAGAAAAGAAAAGCCATGATGAAAATTGTCGAAGACTTGGAAAGAGATGACTTAGTCGAACCAACACACTCTGATTAGGCAGCACTATCATTACTGGTACCAAGAAAAGACGGAACCTACCGCTTAGTTGTAGACTACCGTGGTCTAAACAAACAAATAGAGAAAACAAGCTGGCCTTTACCACGAATTAATGAGGTTATTGATTCACTGGAGGGAAACATGTACTTCTCAAACACTGATCTTCTGTCGGGATACTTTCAAATGGCGCTGGAAGAATAGAGTCAAAATGTAACAGCTTTTATTACACCTTTGGGCCTATATAAAGGGAGGAGGCTCCCTATGAGACTAGCTTCTGCCCCAGGAGCTTTTCAAAACCTAATGGAATTAATTTTTAGTGGTCTCTCTTACGAAGTAGCTTTAGTTTATCTAGACGACGTTATCGTTTTTGGAAGAAATTTCGAAGAACATCTTAAACGGTTAGAGCTGGTTTTCCAACGTTTATCGGAGAATGGATTAAATATTAAAGGATCAAAATGCAATTTCTTCTAAAGGCGCGTCAGTTTTTTAGGACATATTATATCTGAGAGTGGTGTCGAGGTCGACCCAGAGAAAGTAAGAGCGGTAGAAAAAATGAAAGAACCATCATCCCTAAAAGACGTCAGGGCTTTTCTGGGCCTTGTGAGCTATTATCGAAAATTCATTCCAGGATTCGGAAAAACAGCAGAACCTCTTTACAGGTTACTAAATAAATCAAATAAATTTGAATGGAGGGAGTACAGAGTGCACAAGTGCGGTAGCAGAGTTGAAGAAAAAGCTTTTAGAAGCCCCAGTTTTAGGATATCCAAACGATAGGGATCAATATACATTAACTACCGATGCATCGTTGACAGGCATCGGAGCAATTTTTACACAAAAACAAGGAACTGAGGATAGAGTTATTGCATATGCTAGCAAAACTTTGAGTAAAAGTCAACGAAACTACTCAGCAACTAAGCGGGAATTATTCTCAATAGTTCATTTTACCCATTATTTTAAAAACTATTTGATTGGTCAGCATTTTTTAATTATAACGGACCACAGGGCTCTCGTGTGGTTTTATAGTTTTAAAGAACCAGACGGTATGGTCGCAAGATGGATAGAGAAACTTGGGCAATTTAATTTTGACATTAAGCATAGAGCAGGAAAGAAAATCCCACACGCTGACTGTCTTTCGCGCATAAACAAAGAAGATGAGGAACAAACAGCTTTCGTTAACGCTATGGCGCTAGACGGAGAACAAGACGATACCGACTATAGTTGTCGAGGTTGGCAGTTACACAAACTGCAGAGTGTAAAACTGCGAGATTCGCAATCAAAGTGACAATATACTCAAAGAAGTATATTCATGGGTCATAAACAAAAAAAGACCCGAACCACGGCAAATGAGAAACGGAGCTTCAAAGGAGTTATGGAAATACTGGGTTCAGTATAAAAATCTTTTTCTCATAGAAGAGATTTTGTATCGAAAACACCAAACAGAACCTAACTTTGAAACTGTTTACCAAATGCTGGTACCCTGGGGTAGAGTGTCCAACGTTCTTGAGCTGTTGCATGATTCGCCTAGCGCAGGACACTTTGGTATAGAGAAAACGTACAAAAGAGCTTGCGAAAGGTTTTATTGGCCGTGCATGAGAAGGGACGTAAGAAACTGGATAGAAAGCTGTGACGTTTGCCTAAAAAAGAAAGGCAGTAAGCAGAAACATCGGCATTCACTCACAAAATGGAAATCTAGTCATCCCTTTTGGCAAGTATCTCTTGATATCATGGGTTCACTTCCCGAGTGTCAGGGAAACAAGTACATTTTGCTTATCGGTGGTCAATTCAGTAAGTGGTACGAAGCCGTAACGTTACCCAATCAAGAGGCAAAAACTGTGGCAAAAGCGTTCGTTGAACACTGGATAGTAAGATTCGGCTGTCCAGTCAACCTACACAGTGAGCAAGGGTCAAACTTTATGTCTAAATTGTTTCGTAGTCTTTGCAGTGAACTAGGAATTCAGAGAACATCACCCACATCCTACCACGCACAAGGGAACGCGATGATTGAACGAACAAATCGAACAATAGAAGAATGCCTCTCCAAATATATAGGACAATACCAACACGAGTGGACTAATTTTCTACCTTTAGCGATGATGGCATATCGATCATCAATTCATAGTGTAACAAGATACAGCCCAGCGTTTGTGGTACTGGGTTTTCCACTGTCGCTACTTACAGACTGCATCTATAGCACACCACAGACCACAATATATGCAACACCAAGTGACTATGTTTTAACGATGAAACAGAAACTACAGGAAACGCACCAGTTGATGCGAGAGTATATGGATGTCGAACAAGAACGCCAGAAGTCGTATTATGATCGCAGTAAGTATGGGCCGAGCTATAAAGTTGGCGAAGAAGTGTTAGTTTTCAACCCAACGGTTAAAAAAAGAGAAACAAGAAAATTTACTTCTTTCTATAGAGGACCATACATAATTGTTGAAATTATAAACGATTTGAATTTCAAGGTAGAAGATAAAAAGCCGACAAAAGCTATCAAGGTCCATTGTGACCCACTGTAGAAATATAAAACACGAGAAAAACCATTCACGCCTGAGCCTCAGGCGAAACGAAAAACAACCAGTAAGGAGCAGAAGAATAGCGATTTGAACAGTTCAGACGATGGCGATATAATTGAAATAGAATCATCAGACAGTGAAAGCAATCTAAGCGCAGAAAATCAATCCGAAGCTGAGGATGCTAACGATTCACTAATTGTTAGAAATGAAACTTCTGAGAATGAAGCTAAAGAATCAGAGCAGGAAACCTCTAAAGGGCAAGAGGAGGCACAAAATGTTCCTGAGGGAGGAGGTGCATCTTTATCAAAAGCTACCGAGTACACTGAAAATAAACCAGCAGAAACAAAAATTTCAAAACCAGAAAAAAGCAACAGGAATCTAGTAGTAATACAAAAAGTACTCAAGAAAACATTAATAGTAATCCCGAGGCACCAAAAATGGCTACAAGGTCTGGCAGTCGGTTAAAATCGGTGCCTGAGAGATTAAAAAATTACTTTACTGAGCGAGATGAGGCGTACTTTAGCAGCCAGGAAACTGATGATGTTTTTGTTTCAGGAAAATCCAGAAAGAAATAATGGAGTCGAAAAGAAAGACGAGTTCGTCTGGAGCATCGTGTGATGGAATATCACTATGTTTGTATCTGGCATTGCTAGCCATTTTTGCTTCTCCTTCACATTGTATTAAATTATACGGCTATGATTTTGACAATATCGTATCAACAAAAATATATTCTTTGGATCACAGTACAAACTGTGATAACAAAATTCGAGTATCAAAAACAATAGAAGAAGGTAGTTTGTTAAATGCTGAGGTTCAGCCCGAGATAAAATTAAGGTTTTGCATGTATGAAGCGGCATATACTGTGTCTGCACTTAAAAAGAGCAATGTATATGACGATGTTGTCTTTATTACCAAAAACTCAAGACTCCTAAAATCCATATATTCATTAAACGAAGGAACCTGTAGGAGCATTTGGCAAAACAAAAACTTTGCTTTACCAGGTTTTGGAGATAAAACCTTTAAAATCAACAATTCAGTAACGGAAAAGATTTTACAACGAGCAAGTGAAACTACTTATGCCGAGGAGCATAGCCAGAGCTTCATGAAAAAAAGTAATCGTTAAGGTGCTATGTATGCTGAGCCTGTAGAGTGGGTTTCACCTACAGGAGTAAAACTTATTGGAAATGTGATGATCAATGCAAAACTTTACATCGGAACAGTTTGGGGAAAGCTGATCCAAAGAAACCTCTTAAGCTTTAAGGATCCCCTAGGTTTTTCGAAAACTGTTTCTTATCAAAACCACATATTTTTTCAAGACGATTTAGTAAACTATTTTTTCGAAAATCAAGGTGAGCAAACATGTCAAACGATCAAACACTTTAATAAGGAGGACCCTGTAAAAACTTTTGCTGACAACAAGACCACTTTTATTAGTGGAAAAATATTACACAAAAACAAATATGAAGATTTTGCATTAGAAATCTTAGAGGAAGAAGCAATTATTTTGTGTGGACAGCAGATGAAAACAACCGGAGTTCCAGGTGTTTTTCTCCCAGAAGAAATTTCAGAACTGAAAACTGGTAATCTTAAAATAACCATGGAAATGTTTCTTTCAAGCGTTGTTGACACCTTGAATTTCGAACTTCTCAAGGAGAGGGAAATTTCTTTGTGAAAATTAGAACGCTCCAATGCGATATTCAACGACTAAAAACTCAAACTATGATTGAAATATTAAAAAACATTGTTAGTCCATCGGTAACGCTCTTGAAGAAAGGAACTCACGTCGAAAGAGCAGGATCTGTGTTATATTTTCATAAATGTGCAAAGATGGTAGCAACAATAACTAAACTTCCTTTTTGCACAGAAGAAGTTCCTGTGTTAGTAGAGGGTCAGAATTTTTCTTCTATTAGATATATGGACCCTATTACAAAAATGTTGTATCATAATTATACAATCGCTGCATGCAACCCGCTGTACCCAAATGTTGTGAAATTCGAAGACGGCAGTTTTCAACAATATGGAGAAACGCTGAAGAAATTCAATCGTGAGATAAATCAGTGGTCGATGAATAATAACTTAAACGTAAATGATGAAAACCTGCATCGCAGCCTTTTCTCCACATCAGACGTAAAACAGAGTCAAATTGCACGAACAATTCGCCATAATAGTGAAAGAATTATCAGTCGGGAAGCATTCCGAGATTCGGATGGAAATTACAGTCATGAAAATTTTATTCATTGGAACGCTCAGTTCCAAAAACAATTTTTTCTAACAAGTGAAATAACAATTTTTCGAAACTTAAAAACTGAAAGCTTATACGTTTGGTTAAAAGCTAAGGACATTGCTGTGTCAGTCTTAACAGTCTACCTCATATTCCAAGTTGTGAAAAATTTTCCTAAATTATTCATCTATTTAGGATTAGTCATTAATGGAGCCTCCTGGCAACAACTGTTGCGGAATCTCGACCCTGTAACGGGAGCACGTATGTATAATCAACTACTCAAATTAATTAATGAGCGCCGAGAACAAAAAAAATGATTGAAGAGAAAGAGTCCTTGAAAGAGTCGGTTGTGTAAGAAAAATGAAAATGAGTTGTCTTGAGTTCAAGACCCAAAAAAAATGAAAATGAGTTGTCTTGAGTTCAAGACCCCAAAAAAAATGAAAATGAGTTGTCTTGAGTTCAAGACCCAAAAAGAATTGAAAATGATTTGTCTTGAGTTCAGGAGCAAAAAAATGAATGAAAATGACTTGTCTTGAGTTCAGGACGAAAAAAAAATGAAAATGACTTGTCTTGAGTTCAAGACCAAAAAAAAATTAAAATTAGTTGTCTTGAGTTCAAGACCAAGAGAAAGGAAAAAGAGTTGTCTTGAGGTCAAGACCATCAAAAATAAGGGAAAAGTCTTGAGATCAAGACTGAAAATATTGAGAAACTTTTGAAGCAAAAATGGTTTCTATGAAACATAGCAGGCAGTGAGACCCCACAAATTGGTGAATATGTGTACTATATGCCAGAGTTGTGGAAAGTTATTTCGGAGATTTCCCCGGGAGTGTACCGAGTGGAATCTTGTCTGTCACGGACTCGGAAGGTGTCCACACTAGAACTTCTGGCACCCGCCAATATTTGGTCCCGAGCTCTGCAGACTGAAGTGGAACTGCAAAACCAGTGCACGCAGTTAGAGAAAGTGAAGAGTACAAACTCTTTACTCCAAAAGGATCTTGTCGAGCTTCGACAAAAACTAGACAAACATTGCGACAAAGCCAAAGAGGCAACAAAGAGAAGCATTGGGAAAACTGAGCGCCGAGTGTGAGGCGCTAAGAGATAACCTAAAGGCGGCGGCAGCTAGAAATGCCGAACAAGAGCAGTCAACCGACTTACTTAAGCAGGAGCTGGCCGATCTAAAAGTCAATACTGATAAAAAGAGCGAAGCCATGGAGAAAATGAAGAAAGAGAATGACCAATTGAGGTCAGAGCTTCAGCAGTTGGAAAACTATAACCAGTACTTGGCGAGTGAGTGCCGAAGGAAAGACACTATAATTGATAGACAAAAGCATTCTTTGAAGAACGAGAAAGCCAAAACGAAGGCCACAGAAAAGTGTTTATTCGAGATTCGGAATAAAAATGTATTGAATCGGCCTGCGACATTGTACGAGATTTCGTTGGTAAAAAGTTCTGCTTTAAAAGATCAGATCAAAAAACACTACCACAAAATGAGCCTGTTGGCGCACCCTGATGCTGGTGGAGATGAGAAGTTTTTCAGGACCATTTATCGAGCATACCAAATACTGATGAAGAAGAGGAACAAACAGCTTTCGTTAACGCTATTGCGCTAGACGGAGAACAAGACGATACCGACTATGGTTGTCGAGGTTGGCAGTTACACAAACTGCAGAGTGTAAAACTGCGAGATTCGCAAGCAAAGTGACAATATACTCAAAGAAGTTTTTTCATGGGTCATAAACAAAAAAAGACCCGAACCACGGCAAATGAGAAACGGAGCTTCAAAGGAGTTATGGAAATACTGGGTTCCGTATAAAAATCTTTTTCTCATAGAAGAGATTTTGTATCGAAAACACCAAACAGAAACTAACTTTGAAACTGTTTACCAAATGCTGGTACCCTGGGGTAGAGTGTCCAACGTTCTTGAGCTGTTGCATGATTCGCCTAGCGCAGGACACTTTGGTATAGAGAAAACGTACAAAAGAGCTTGCGAAAGGTTTTATTGGCCGTACATGAGAAGGGACGTAAGAAACTGGATAGAAAGCTGTGACGTTTGCCTAAAAAAGAAAGGCAGTAAGCAGAAACATCTGCATTCACTCACAAAATGAAACCTAGTAATCCATTTTGGCAAGAATCTCTTGATATCATGGGTTCACTTCCCGAGTGTCAGGGAAACAAGTACATTTTGCTTATCGGTGGTCAATTCAGTAAGTGGTACGAAGCCGTAGCGTTACCCAATCAAGAGGCAAAAACTGTGGCAAACAGACAGTGAAAGCAATCTAAGCGCAGAAAATCAATCCGAAGCTGAGGATGCTAACGATTCACTAATTGTTAGAAATGAAACTTCTGAGAATGAAGCTAAAGAATCAGAGCAGGAAACCTCTAAAGGGCAAGAGGAGGCACAAAATGTTCCTGAGGGAGGAGGTGCATCTTTATCAAAAGCTACCGAGTACACTGAAAATAAACCAGCAGAAACAAAAATTTCAAAACCAGAAAAAAGCAACAGGAATCTAGTAGTAATACAAAAAGTACTCAAGAAAACATTAATAGTAATCCCGAGGCACCAAAAATGGCTACAAGGTCTGGCAGTCGGTTAAAATCGGTGCCTGAGAGATTAAAAAATTACTTTACTGAGCGAGATGAGGCGTACTTTAGCAGCCAGGAAACTGATGATGTTTTTGTTTCAGGAAAATCCAGAAAGAAATAATGGAGTCGAAAAGAAAGACGAGTTCGTCTGGAGCATCGTGTGATGGAATATCACTATGTTTGTATCTGGCATTGCTAGCCATTTTTGCTTCTCCTTCACATTGTATTAAATTATACGGCTATGATTTTGACAATATCGTATCAACAAAAATATATTCTTTGGATCACAGTACAAACTGTGATAACAAAATTCCAGTATCAAAAACAATAGAAGAAGGTAGTTTGTTAAATGCTGAGGTTCAGCCCGAGATAAAATTAAGGTTTTGCATGTATGAAGCGGCATATACTGTGTCTGCACTTAAAAAGAGCAATGTATATGACGATGTTGTCTTTATTACCAAAAACTCAAGACTCCTAAAATCCATATATTCATTAAACGAAGGAACCTGTAGGAGCATTTGGCAAAACAAAAACTTTGCTTTACCAGGTTTTGGAGATAAAACCTTTAAAATCAACAATTCAGTAACGGAAAAGATTTTACAACGAGCAAGTGAAACTACTTATGCCGAGGAGCATAGCCAGAGCTTAATGAAAAAAAGTAATCGTTAAGGTGCTATGTATGCTGAGCCTGTAGAGTGGGTTTCACCTACAGGAGTAAAACTTATTGGAAATGTGATGATCAATGCAAAACTTTACATCGGAACAGTTTGGGGAAAGCTGATCCAAAGAAACCTCTTAAGCTTTAAGGATCCCCTAGGTTTCTCGAAAACTGTTTCTTATCAAAACCACATATTTTTTCAAGACGATTTAGTAAACTATTTTTTCGAAAATCAAGGTGAGCAAACATGTCAAACGATCAAACACTTTAATAAGGAGGACCCTGTAAAAACTTTTGCTGACAACAAGACCACTTTTATCAGTGGAAAAATATTACACAAAAACAAATATTAAGATTTTGCATTAGAAATCTTAGAGGAAGAAGCAATTATTTTGTGTGGACAGCAGATGAAAACAACCGGAGTTCCAGGTGTTTTTCTCCCCGAAGAAATTTCAGAACTGAAAACTGGTAATCTTAAAATAACCATGGAAATGTTTCTTTCAAGCGTTGTTGACACCTTGAATTTCGAACTTCTCAAGGAGAGGGAAATTTCTTTGTGAAAATTAGAACCCTCCAATGCGATATTCAACGACTAAAAATTCAAACTATGATTGAAATATTAAAAAACATTGTTAGTCCATCGGTAACGCTCTTGAAGAAAGGAACTCACGTCGAAAGAGCAGGATCTGTGTTATATTTTCATAAATGTGCAAAGATGGTAGCAACAATAACTAAACTTCCTTTTTGCACAGAAGAAGTTCCTGTGTTAGTAGAGGGTCAGAATTTTTCTTCTATTAGATATATGGACCCTATTACAAAAATGTTGTATCATAATTATACAATCGCTGCATGCAACCCGTTGTACCCAAATGTTGTGAAATTCGAAGACGGCAGTTTTCAACAATATGGAGAAACGCTGAAGAAATTCAATCGTGAGATAAATCAGTGGTCGATGAATAATAACTTAAACGTAAATGATGAAAACCTGCATCGCAGCCTTTTCTCCACATCAGACGTAAAACAGAGTCAAATTGCACGAACAATTCGCCATAATAGTGGAAGAATTATCAGTCGGGAAGCATTCCGAGATTCGGATGGAAATTACAGTCATGAAAATTTTATTCATTGGAACGCTCAGTTCCAAAAACAATTTTTTCTAACAAGTGAAATAACAATTTTTCGAAACTTAAAAACTGAAAGCTTATACGTTTGGTTAAAAGCTAAGGACATTGCTGTGTCAGTCTTAACAGTCTACCTCATATTCCAAGTTGTGAAAAATTTTCCTAAATTATTCATCTATTTAGGATTAGTCATTAATGCAGCCTCCTGGCAACAACTGTTGCGGAATCTCGACCTTGTAACGGGAGCACGTATGTATAATCAACTACTCAATTTAATTAATGAGCGCCGAGAACAAAAAAAATGATTGAAGAGAAAGAGTCCTTGAAAGAGTCGGTTGTGTAAAAAAAATGAAAATGAGTTGTCTTGAGTTCAAGACCCAAAAAAAATGAAAATGAGTTCTCTTGAGTTCAAGACCCCAAAAAAAATGAAAATGAGTTGTCTTGAGTTCAAGACCCAAAAAGAATTGAAAATGATTTGTCTTGAGTTCAGGAGCAAAAAAAATGAATGAAAATGACTTGTCTTGAGTTCAGGACGAAAAAAAAATGAAAATGACTTGTCTTGAGTTCAAGACCAAAAAAAATTAAAATTAGTTGTCTTGAGTTCAAGACCAAGAGAAAGGAAAAAGAGTTGTCTCGAGGTCAAGACCATCAAAAATAAGGGAAAAGTCTTGAGATCAAGACTGAAAATATTGAGAAACTTTTGAAGCAAAAATGGTTTCTATGAAACATAGCAGGCAGTGAGACCCCACAAATTGGTGAATATGTGTACTATATGCCAGAGTTGTGGAAAGTTATTTCGGAGATTTCCCCGGGAGTGTACCGAGTGGAATCTTGTCTGTCACGGACTCGGAAGGTGTCCACACTAGAACTTCTGGCACCCGCCAATATTTGGTCCCGAGCTCTGCAGACTGAAGTGGAACTGCAAAACCAGTGCACGCAGTTAGAGAAAGTGAAGAGTACAAACTCTTTACTCCAAAAGGATCTTGTCGAGCTTCGACAAAAACTAGACAAACATTGCGACAAAGCCAAAGAGGCAACAAAGAGAAGCATTGGGAAAACTGAGCGCCGAGTGTGAGGCGCTAAGAGATAACCTAAAGGCGGCGGCAGCTAGAAATGCCGAACAAGAGCAGTCAACCGACTTACTTAAGCAGGAGCTGGCCGATCTAAAAGTCAATACTGATAAAAGAGAGCGAAGCCATGGTGAAAATGAAGAAAGAGAATGACCAATTGAGGTCAGAGCTTCAGCAGTTGGAAAACTATAACCAGTACTTGGCGAGTGAGTGCCGAAGGAAAGACACTATAGTTGATAGACAAAAGCATTCTTTGAAGAACGAGAAAGCCAAAACGAAGGCCACAGAAAAGTGTTTATTCGAGATTCGGAATAAAAATGTATTGAATCGGCCTGCGACATTGTACGAGATTTCGTTGGTAAAAAGTTCTGCTTCAAAAGATCAGATAAAAAAACACTAACACAAATTGAGCTTGTTGGCGCACCCTGATGCTGGTGGAGATGAGAAGTTTTTCAGGACCATTAATCGAGCATACCAAATACTGATAAACGATGGGGCGCGAGAAGCGTACAACAATTTTGGGCTGGACGAAGCAGAGAAAGTCATGAATGACGATAACTGATACCTAAACTTTTTATATGAAAAGAACGAACTTTTTGTATTTTAAAACGTTCATGCATCAAGAGCTGTAAAGTTTGTTTGATTTTATGTGAATGAGTGGCACACTCTATTCTTATTGAGAGAGGGGCAGTGTGAGTGTCACACGTATGTAAAAAAAGCTGTTCTAAAAACCTTGGGTTTCAAGGTCAAAGATTTAGTTTAAATTTTAATTTATTACTTGATTAATGACTGACACAATCTTGATAGGTGTCGACAGATTGAAATAGACAAAGCTCGGGCTTCGAGCAATACTAACAATTGTGACATATCAGTATTTACTTGGTTAATTTAGCACGTTGATAGAACCGATATTGGGTACGGGCGAAACTGAGGATAAAACTCATTCATTGAATAATAAACTCACCTTCAGAGTTAATCACTCAATTAGATCTTCATTTATTTGAAACCATTCTCTTCTGCTTTTATCTACTTATTAATTAAACTTCAATCCTTGTATTTTAAACAAGTACCACGCTCAATTACAAAAGAAAAAACATATTGCGCACGGGCGGCTGCTATAGCGTTTTTGAAGTTGGATACCCCAAAGGTGCAATATGTTAGGAACAATAAAAACAAGCTTCAAAATAAACTGAAAACTCCTGTGTTTTACACTGACATAAGATCACTAAATGAAAAAAATGATGATCTATAACAAATCATGAATAATGAAAATGACAAACCCACTGCTATGTATCTTTCGGAAACCTGGTTGTCATCTGATTGTGTTTTCAAAGAAGTAAATTATCCGGATATAAAAAATGAACCTCAGAGAGCACAGATAATTGCAACAGTGTTGTTAATAAAATTCTTGAAACGGTAGCATATGAAGTCATACCGATGCCAGGCAATCTGTTCTTCACTTCGTTAACTATTAGATGTTTCAAATCCGAAAATCCAAGACTCTACAGTTTCTTCAAATCACAATCCACAAATAACAAAATTTTTCTAAACAATTTTAAAATACTACTTACATGTCTCCAACAGCATGACCAAAAAATTATTATTTTTAGTGATTTCAACATTTCTTCACTTCAGAATTTTAAATTCGTTGAGAAATACTGTGCAATAATTGCACAAATTGGTTTCACTCAACGTCTAGTCTTTCCTACGTGAGTAACAGGTGGTACCATCACAACGTTAAAAGATCACGTGCTTTATATTTAAGAGATAATTCCGCTGAATTTTATATTAATTTTCAAGGCATCACCAGTCGTTATTCATTTAAAACAAGTTTTGATTGATCAACTAAAAATGAAGTTAAAAACATAAAAATCAGAGGTATTCATTTTTGAACAATGAGAATGCTGTAAATGATTTTGAGAACCTAATAGCATTTAAATTGATTATTATTCAGTAAGGTGAATATCCTTTGGAACGTAAAGAGAACCTAATTAGAATAATAAAAGAAGAGATAGACAAAAGTGCTATAATTGAAACAGGTAATGAAAAATATAAAAGGTGTCTGTGGGTAAAACATTTTTTAAAAATTCATATTACAGAAACGAATCTTGCCTTCAAAAACCTGTTCAAGAGTCCGAATTCTAAAAACCAACTAAAAGTACCTAAATGAAAAACTTAAAAATTATTAACGTGAAAGCGATCGTTTTATAAAAATTTCTGCTCAATTAGTGGAAGTATTAGCAAAGATAATTCAATATTGATTGAAATTGAACATAAAACTACCATTGAAAATGATCACGATGTTGCTGATTGCTTAAATAAATTTTTTTTATCTCTTGGGCAGAAAATTAATTGCTCGAACGAAACAACAATAAACTAAATTAACATAAGCACAGCAAATAACACAAAACCTATTTATCTTTTTGAGTGTGCCTATATAGAGGCTTTCAATTCATTGCTAAATCTTGATGTTAATAAAGCAATTGGGTCGGATAGAGTTATTACTAGGGTTCTCAAACTTAGTTAGTCTTTTGTTCACAAACGTTATTTTTCCTAATTGCCTAGCACTATTGATCATTCTAAACTTCTCCAAAAAACTTCTGATTATTGCATTAGAGGAGTTGCATTAGAATGATTTAACTTTCATTTGACAAACATTTGAAAAAAATAATCATTTTTGTTAGATTAAAATTCAATACGGACCATTAAAATTAATTTATCTGAATTTGCATTATGCAACTAACAGACCATTTATTGAAATGAAATTAATAGTTATAAATGAAAATGTGTTTTTAAAAGTCGGTTCAAGTAGTCTATATTTATTAATCAGTTATATGTTAATTATTCATTGTTTGCTCCAAGGGCACTGCCATGCAGCCCCTTGGTTTTAGAGGGTCCATTTCGGTGCTATATTTTAAAATTTGTACAATTTTTTGTAAAATTTCTGTTAAGCTCTGGTAAAATTTCTGGTTATCACGGATTTATCTATATGGGGACAGAGCTCTTTAGCTTTCCTGTCATGCTAATATTACGTGGCAGTTTTTCGCCATAAATTTTATTCGTATTTATTTTGCAGGTTTTGCATTGGACATTATATTATCAAAAATGTAGTCAAACAGATTTTGTAGAGCCTGAAGCTGCAATGCAAGTTCTTCAGCTATCCACTTGATACGACAGTACTGAAGCCATCCCGAATCTTGAATTTTCTTTACTCCGGATAAAATTCGCACATTTTGGAACTTCCGGTGAGACCACTGACCGTTTCTGCATTTGTCCTCAAGTTTATCTTGATTTTTTTCATGAATTTGGGAAATACAGAATGTTTTGTGCAGAGGTAGATCTGGCGGGACCGCTGACGGAATAGCCAATATTCAAACTTTTCAATTGAGAACAGCTTTTTGCCCGCCCCTCATTCCTAGATAACCAGTTGCATGGGGTTGGTGTCCCTAAATATGTAGACATTTTCAAATTAATTTAAAACTCAGCTGCACACCTAAAATATGATATTAATCAAATCAGCGAATGGAGTATAGAGAATGACATAAATATTAATGCCAAAAAAGTGCTGGCCTGAGCTTCCGAAGAAGTTTTACGGTAGCCTCAATTGAACAGCCCTAGCCGCAGCTAAAAACCAAAAGGAGTTTGATGTTTTGATGAACAATAATCTGACGGGGAGTTTGAATTGTAGCACTCGACTCAGCAGGGCTTGGCGGGCGCTCTTTTTCCTAAAATGTAACTTCTCAACAATTGCAACCTGGAAAACCAAACTGAGCTCCTATACTGACTATGTTGTACTTTTCGTATCCTACGCATTCCAAAATTGGTACGCCTGTAAGGGAGATTTGAAAGCGTTTGAAAAGCTGAGGCTAAAAACAAAAGCTACCTTGTGAATTATGAGATTTCCATCGGACAAGACATAAAGAGACACCTGAACGCCTCAACCTACTACCGTTATCACTCTTCTTTGAGTTTCATTACTTTTTCTTCTTCTTCTACATATTTGAAAACAAGTAGGAATTGTAACAAAGACGAGACAAGCACCAAAAACGAATTCTTTGTAAAAAATTGAAGGCTAAAGAAAGCAGATTGCAATTTCTTTGACCGCACACTACACTTATTGAACATCTTGCAGAGTAATCTAACAACCTGCCCACCCAATACCAACAAGAGAACTCTCACCAAAAATTATTGGCGAATTTCTCAACAGTACAGTGAAATTGTTCCTACTCATGACACAAATTATGCTTCTGTAGAAATTGCAACCCAATTTCAAACTCTAATTTTAAAAACGTGTGCTAAATTTAAACTTATAGGGTGAAAACCCGTTGATGTGTGCCCAGAAACCCGAATTACTACTAATATTGGCGTCATACGCACTCCACAAATATCGAACTATCGGGAAAAATGAATAGTTTAATGTTCAAATTTGTTTCCATATTTGTAGGTAATTTTGGCTGTTGATTCTAGATAAAAGAAACCATTATATCATGTTTTTTATTTAAGTTAAATTGTGTAGTGTCTTTATAAAAACTTGAACATTTAGCCTTTTCATTGCTAATTTGTTTTCAATTTTTAAATAGATTTCCGTTTGTTTTTGACGCTGACGTATGCAAAAGGCTATCGAATTGAACAAAATAAATAATGTGAAAAATGACAAATGTTATAACTTCACTATTTATTCATAATCTTGATAAACAAAAAGAGGAGTAATTTGAAAACAACCATGATTTTGAAATCTTAAATTTTTTTTTCATAGTTTTGAACGAAAACTTATATTGCTATTTGAAAACTTGACAGATTTTAGTTCTGCAAATGTAAGTTCAGTATTAGGAAACAGGAGTCGGTTTTATTCCGCCAATTGAAGAGCCCAAACTAGAACCAAATCTTCAATTATAGCGTGTTCAGAATTCACAATATACTAGTTTGAGGCATTCTCTTTTCCGGGTTAAGTTTCCTTGTCAAACAGAATTTAGGGCGGCTTTCATTTTCACTATTCCGAAATGTTTTTCTCTGACTGATTTGGTATTAGAAGTTGTTCATTGTTCAGCAGAGTCGCCAGTAACTGCAAGAGTTGAAGTGTTTGAATTTGAATTTCCCTGTTCACCAGAGTTTCGTTTACTGGTATTTAATGTTCGCAACATTCTCTTTTTGTTTTTCTATCGCAGGATAGAAATTTTTCCGCGGCTCGTTTAATATTTCGATTTTCATGTACAATCATAATTCTTAGCAAGTAGTCTTGCGCAAGAAAAAACTCGAGAAGACAAGCACCAGCTTTCCAGGTACCTTACTTCAAAACGCAGTTTTTTCGCTCTAGCTTTATTTGCAGGACAGTGCGACCAGCGAATCTACAAAACTTGACATCAGTGATCCAGTGCAGATGAAGTAGGCTTTCCAGGAACACTTCACTTTCGTTTTTCTTGTCACGTACGTTGAGTACAAACGATAGGCACTCGGCGGAACCTGTGCAACTGCACCAACCGGAAGGACCAACAAACAGAAATCTGTTGCTTGGATCATCTGGGAATAGTCCAATAAACAAAATCCTCAACAGCAACCAAAAATCGGAGCCTAGACTCGGTAGAAAGAAGTAAAATAAATTGAAATAAACTTACTCATTTTTGAATTCAGCAAAGCCTTTGATAAAGTTCCTCGCTATATCCTCCTCTTCAAAGGGGCTTTGTGCTCATTCTTCTCGACAGCTATCTAAATGACTAAAAACGGTTACTGAACATTAACAAATCATCAACACTGCTCTATATAACAAATGGTGTCCCTCAAGGATCAATTCTGGGAGCCCTATTTTCTCCTATCTCTAACAAGGACCTGTCCTATGGTTTTATCACTGAAAACAGAGGAACAGCCCTAGCCTCAGCTAAAAACCAATGGGACATTGGTGTTCTGATGAAAAATGATCTCACCACGTGAAGTTTAAAATAAAGCACTCAACTCAGCAAAGCTTGGAGGGGGCTTTGTTTTCTAAAACGCAATATCTCGCAATCTGGAAAACCAAACAGAGCGCCCATACTGATTACGTTGTATATGTCGTAGCCTACGCATCCCAAGCTAAGGCTAAAAAGAAAAGCTACCATGTGAATTATGGGATATCAATCAGACAAGATAAACAAAGAGAGACTTGAACGCCTCGAGCTACTACCGTTGTCACTCTTCTTTGAGTCCCATTACTTTTTCTGTTCTACATCTTTGCAAACAAGTATGATTACGACTTTTCTGAACAATTACGAGCGATTGTAACAAAGACGAGACAAGCACCAAAAACGAGATCTTAGTAAAAAAAATCGAAGATTGAAGAAAGCAGATTGCAACTTCTTTGACCACACACTACACTTATTGAACATCTTGTGGCGTAATCTACTATCGAACATAGACAATATCAACAAGTAAACTCTCCCCGAGATATATTGGTGACTCTCTCTACAGTACAGTGAAAATGATTGCTGCTTATGGCACATTTTAAGCCTCTGTAGAAACTGAAGCCCAATTTCCAAACTCTAACCATAAGAATTTGGGCTATATTTATGCTAGTAGGTGGAAAACTTGTTGATTTGTATCCAAAAACCCACACGACTACTACATTTGTCGTCTTGAGCACTCAACAAATATCGAACTATCGGGAAAAATAAATATCTTAAGGTTCAAATTTGGTTCCAGTATAGTTGTAAGTAATTTTTGGTGATTGATTGTAGACAAAAGAAACCATTATTTCATATCTTTTATTTAAGTTAAATTGTGTAGGGTTGTTATATTTCTTTGGAAAATTAAGTTTTTGATTGCTATTTTACGTTCCATTGTAATTAGATTTCCACTGGTTTTTGACACCGACGTATGCAAAGGGCTCTCGGATTGTGCAAAATAAATAATAAGGACAAATGACAAAGGTTATGATTTCATTATTTAATTGTTTTCCTGATAAACAAAAAGAGGAGTAATTTGTAAATAACCTTAGTTTTGAAATTTTGAATTTTTTTTTGAACGAAATTGTATATTGCTTTTTGAAAACTTAACAGAGTTTAGTCATGGTAAATTTTTTCTGAAACCATGACCACACATTGCTTAAAACGAGTATTCGTCGCTAAATCCTTCTTTGTTCTCTACTTTGAACTCTATAATTGAGGTGCTAAAAGAAAAAAAATTGGTTTTTGACTAGGTTTTGTCGACGTTTCAAGCTGTCGTCTTCAAGCTTATCCCCAAACGCAAATTCAGTATTAGGATATGAGTTTGTTATATTCTTCCAGTCTAAAATCCAAAACAAGAGCCAAATCTTTGATAATAGCGTGTTCGGAATTCAAAACACTGGTTGGAGGCATTTTGCTTTCGGGGTTAATTTTCCTTGTCCAACTGATTTTAGGGAGACTTTCGTTTTCACGTATCTGAAAAGGTTTTCTCTGACTGAGAATTTATTGATTTTTCAGCAGGATTACAAACAATTGCAGGATTTACGTGTTCGATTTTGATTTCCCTGTTCCACAGAGTTTCCATTATAGTTTTCTTTGATTTCGAGGTTTTGGCAAAATTTTTTTCTGTTGTTTCCTCTGCTTTTAGATTGCATGTTATGTTTACAACGTTGTTTTGTTCTTCTATTGTAAAATGAAAATTGTTCCGCGGATTTTTTAACCCAGGCTGAGATGCCAGACTGAAGCAATTATGTCCAGACCGCCCAGACGGAAAGTACCTATGCCAAGACCGTCCCAGACGAAAAATTCCTATGTCCAGACTTTCGTGCGTTCGCCAGACTTTCGTGTGCTCAGCAGGCTTTCGTGCGTTTATGTCTAGACTTTCGTGCGTTCACCAGACTTTCGTGCGATCATGTCCAGACTTTCTTGGGTACATGTCCAGACTTTCGTGCGATCACCAGACTTTCGAGCGGTCAACCAATTTTCGTGCGGTCATGTTCAGACTTTCGTGCGTTCACCCAACTTTCGTGCGTTCAACCAACTTTCGTGCGTTCATGTCCAGACTTTCGAGCGTTCAACAGAATTTCGTGCATTCATGTCCAGACTTCGCGCGTTCCCCAGATTTAAATAGTTTCACCAGGTTTTAGTGCGTTCATGTCCAAATTTCTGAGCGCTTGAGTCTTTCGTGCGTTCATGTTCATAATTTCGTGCGTTCACCAGATATATTTTTGTTCACCCAGTTTTCGTGCTTTCATGTCCACACTACGTGACGCTAATCAACCTAGGATGCGATGATCCAATTTTGGTCCCTTCAAGTTCAGACGAGAAAAGTTTATTCTAATTAAACACAATTGGCATGGGATATTTCCGTGTACCTAATGTCTAAGTCAGCAAGATTTTGTTGGAGCTTGGCAAGGAAGAAAAGGTAGCAATTTTCTCTTTTTTCCTATTTGTACGTAATAAAGAAAGGAAAACTTTAAAAATCATCCTTTTTCATCGCGTCAATGAACTGTTCAAACGGGAACAAATTTGGTATAAAGTTTCTGCAGTGTATGTAGAGCGTAGAACGAAAAAAAAATTGCTATAGCTCGCCTAGGAAAAATAATTTTTGTTTCGAACAAGAATTTCCGATTATTTCGAATAAATATTTTGCAAAATATGACTTTTTATTCAGCTAAGCAGTCCAAATCAAAACTAACTCTATATGGAGTTCGCCTTTAGTATGTAAAAGTTAGAACAAAAACATTGGTTCCTATGGCTTGTCTAGAAAAAAGTTGGTATTTGAAAAACTGGCTTGAGATGTCTCCGGGGTAAAAATATTCTAAATCAACACGTTCTTGGCAATGCTTGGCAAGAAGAAAATTTGCGATTTTCGCTGTTTTATTTCTCGGGTTGTTTATATATAGCGAATAACGAATTTCTATAAAAAAAACTTCTTTTTCATCGGCTCAAGGAGTTGTTCAAAACAAATCAAACGTATCACGGAGTATTTCCAATGTATTTCAAACCTAAACCGATGTCCCGACTTTCCTGCGTTCACCAGACTTTCGTGCGTTCATGTTCAGATTTTCGTGCGTTCATGTCCAGACTTTCGTGCGTTCACCAGACTTTCGTGCGTTCATGTTTCGAACTTCGTGCGTCTTTTGATGTTTCCAGACTTTGTAATTTTGAACGCACAACGCCCCCTCGTGTGTTCCTCTTTGGTCTGGACATATTGGACTCCGTCTGGGACCTCAGCCTGGGAATGTTTTGATTTCCTGGTCCACATATAATTCCTCGCTACCAGCCTTGCGCGAGAAGAGAAGACTCGAGAAGACAAGCACCAGCTATTCATGTACCTTACTTCAAAACGCAGGTTATTCGCCCAAGCTTTATTTGCAGGGCAGTGCGACTAGCCTACCTACAAAACTTGACATCAGCAGAGAGGCCCATTATAAGCTTGACGACTTCTTGCACCAAAAATTTTGACTCGAAGTGCAGCCCAATGCAAACCCAAATGTATTTGTCAATTTAAAGACCAAGTTTTAGCAAACTGAGCGCGTTAAACAACTACTTTGCTTCAATTGCAACATACTATTCCCAAGGTTGGTAACCAAGAAAAACGAGTTGCGGGAAAATTCGAGAAAATACAAACTTGCCATCAAGTGAATACCTAACTCCTGTATAACGTACAAAGCTAGATCAATACGGCTAAACTTGTGTCCTCTTTCTCTATGTATGCCACTCCACGATCTACATCTCTCGCTCTTAAAAAGTATTATATCATTATAAAATTATTTTGTGTGAAGCAAGAATGAAAAAAGCAATGCAGACGAGGCGACTTCAAAGTGCCTCGAACGCGACTTAGCAAAACCGATAAAAAATTTTCGTAATCTCTCAATACCTGCTGAACATTGTCTTTAAAAACAGATGAGAAACTAGAGAAACTAAGGAATCAGAACAATTTCAGTGCATCCTTCTGAAAAATCCTTCCTCAATCATGTGACATCCTCATCAAATGCACACTGCGAATATACTGCAAACCTGGCTCATGCAGCTCACATTCAAAACGCACAAAGATCAACTAAATCAAACGGGGGTTTCCTCTTGCAGCCTTGGTCATAAACCAGAGGTCTCAAACGCTTCCACGACTACAATTTTCATTTTTTATTTTACGAGATTAATTCAGTTGTAGATAAAAAGTGGGTGATGAAGTTTGTGTGACACATTTGTTTATAAGCTGTCGAGAAGAAAAAATTGCCAATTAAAAACTAAATTGATAAAACTAACGTTTTTGAACATTGCGTTCATCGTCAGGTTTACATTCGAATAAAATGTTTCAGAAATTATATAAACTTGTCTTTGACTCGAATCTATCTAGTTAATATAAAAACAAAGTTTTGCAATTATTTAGAGTTAAAATTTACATAATTTACACAATTACAGCATTTTATTTACATTTATTATACCAAAATTAATGCTTTCGGAGTTTTTGAAAATCCCGGGTGAATAGCTTTCTATTCCTGGAAAGGTGTGTTTACTTTCATTACCAGCTGTTGTTATCCTCTACAAGTTTGGGTAGAAAAAATTTCGAATAAACGTACTTGAATAATTTCTGCATTTCAAAAGTCAAATTTTTGGATTTAAACTGATACTTCAATGTCAATGTCAATTCCCGCCCGGTACTTGTCGGCGCGTATTGAGTTGCGGTTTCAGTTTTTTGATGTAGATCGCTTCTCTTGTCATTAGTTTTTCAACGCGCTACATGCATCTAGAATCTCCCATTCAAAATTATGCGCTGTACTTTCAGCGAGGCGTTGTCTCACTGGGGAATTTTTCTTTTGAAGCTCCGAATATCTAGATGTTCCATGTCGGCTGGTTTCGACGAAATAGAAGGTACAACATCCATTATATGTATTTTTTTTTGCAGTACAAGCGATTTCAGATTTCTTTCAAAAGATGATTTCAGCTTGGACGAGCCAGGTCCTCATTTTCTTGTTTTTAAAAAGATTTCAATATCCCATTTTTTAATCTACAGGAGTTTCAATTATGTTCCCTTTGTATTGAACAAAAAAAAACGGTTTAAGCTCATTTATGTCCAGGTTTTTAATTTTTTTGCGATTTTGTTCTTTTTTTTGGGGGATTTGCTGTAACCTTTTCCGTCGCGACTATTTTATCAATTAACATCTGGTTAACAATACTGGGTGACCACTCAGTTGGATACTGATTTTCATTCCAGATTTCTTGATTTCCCTAAGAGCTACATCAAAGTATTGCCAGTCAAGAGTTGCATTGAAAATCCTATGTACAGTCCCTTTAATAACATTTTTTCGATGCTCTAATGGCTATGGAATTTAAGATTATGCAGGTCTCAAATGATTTTTGTTACCAAATATAGCTAATTTTTCTATCATCGTTTTTGTTCAGATCTAGGATTGCCAGGTCTCAGCTACCGTTGGGTGTCTCAAGAGTGAATTGTGAGTTTTTGTGAAGAATATTTGGATACCAATTGTAATCGAGAGAGTTTTCCTTGACAGTTCACACTGTTTTATCCATATTCCTTTTGTATAATTTCAATTCCTGTGTGTTCTGTCTGCCAAATAAACAGATCCATACAATCTCTTGCATGCTCTTATACTCCATGTCAGTGAAACCTTGGCTTTTTGAATGAAATGGTTTTTGAATAATTTGCATTCGGCTTCTTTTCCTCGGATAGTAACGCGTCTGTTACATCCAATGCAGTTTTCCTTCGTGTCAGGAGTTTTGCTCTCTTACATAAATTGGTTTGCGCAAAGATTTTTAAAAATATTTCATGTTTTTATGGTCTTATGAGGTCTCAAAAGATCATATGTTTTTAAGGCTTCCTTATGCCAAGCCTCACCAGTAAATAAATAACTCCTTAGCAGCTTCAACCCGGTTAAAGGAATCACTAGGATAAAATAACTAGTCTAGGGAAAAGAACCAGAGACGAACACTGTTGTTGTTCCGATGCTTTTAGAAGCATTCGAAAATTGTTTCTTATTGGTATTCCTCGTACAGCTGGCATGCTTGGAATTGATTTTCATTTCCATGGAAAACGTCATCATTTTTGCGAGGAATTCACCTGTTCTGAAACTGAAGTTTTACGTGCGAATCTCTTTGATTGAACGATTCTTGAAATTAGTATATTATCCTTCCTACAGTATTTCCCTAACGCATCAACATGAAAATCACCAGTCGGGGTTCACAGTGATACTTGATTCGAGAATTCGGTGGATTCTGTTGCCTACTTACCTGAGCAAAATCCACAATGAAATGTTCGAGTCGAAAACTCTCTGGGGACTTTCCTGTGTCCATACAACACATCGAATGCCTTTTTATCGAATGCACACCCGTGTACTCCACAAAATGGAGGCTTCTATCATTAATGTCATGTTCCGTCGAGACTTATTTTTTTGTGACTTGGGAGGCATTAATGGTTGATAGTTTTTTTTCACTGTTTCAATAAAATGAGGCAAAACCCGAGGGCTCCCATGAAACTATTTAATAAGTTTATCACAACAATGTTATGAAATTGTATCACAACAATGCGGTGAATTTGCGTGAAACTGGTTTCATGCAAAATGCCCAGGTATCGTTGACTCGAATTATAAAATTATGCAGAAAATTGATGGATCTGTAGTGTTATGATATTGTTTTGAAATTGTATGGATCTCAAACTAGCACCCTCATTTACTCCCCAACAGATACCATTGAAAGATCAACAATTCTGCGCCACCTAATTGTACAAGAGACTTCAATGGAGAGGAGAGAGCACCTTATGAGCCTATGATTGCGAAGTTAATTTCTGTCCTTAAATTTCTGAAAAAGTGCTATTTTAGCGCAGCGAGGTTTGACGCCAGTTGTTTTAGCGCTGTTGAAGTTGAGGAGCCAGTTCAACTATTGCACACAAAGAGAAGCGTAAAAAACGTTGCTTTCACAACATAAACTTTATTTGTAGATATTTGCTCTTTTTTGAATAATCGAAGATATAAGCATAATCAAAGAGATTAAAACGTAAAGCTCTGGTTGAAGAAGAGGTGAATTTCTCACAAAATATGTTGACGTTTTCAATGGAAATAAAAAGCAACTCCAAACAAACCAGTTGTTAGAGGAATACAAAGAAGAAACAATTTTCGAACGGTTCTAAAACCACTGGTACAAACAGCAGCGTTCTTCTCGGATTTTTTTACTAGCATAGTAATTTTTTTATTAGCGATTCTTTTATCGGGTTCAAAAATGCAAAGGATTTTTTTATTTACTGGTGAGGCTTGGCATAAAGATACCTTAAAAACATAAGACCTTTCAGACCTTATGAGACCTGATAAACGTGAAAAATTTTGAAAAACCATTGCGGAAACCAAATGAAGGTAACCTGCATTACTTTCCGAGGAAAACGAGTCGAGTGCGAAATACGCAAAAACAGGTTTCAATCAAAATGCCAAGGTATCGCTGACACGGAGTATAAGAATATGCAGGAAATTGTATGGATCTGTTTCTTTTGTGCAGACAGGACACACAGGAATTGAAATTCAAATTATTCTGGAGGTATGTTGCTGACCTAGTGTGCACTGTCAAGGGGAACCCTCTAGATTACCTTGGGTATGCAAATTATCTTCGCAAAAACTTACAATTCACTCTGGAGACACCCAACGGTTGTGGAGACCTGGCAATCTTAGAATTGAACCTAAACGTAAACAATGATAGAAAAATTAGCTGTCATTGATATCAAAAAAAGAGGAAAAATGGTAAGAACTGCCAAGAAAAATCAAATGATCTGGAATGAAAATCATTATCCAACTGAGTGGTCATCCAGCAATTCCCCCCAAA
The DNA here is from genome assembly GCF_964194025.1 of Convolutriloba macropyga. Lineage (NCBI taxonomy): Eukaryota > Metazoa > Xenacoelomorpha > Acoela > Convolutidae > Convolutriloba > Convolutriloba macropyga. The sequence goes on along the minus strand of NC_134476.1, from coordinate 13,492,064 downwards.
TAGAACAGAATCTCAAGGCGATTAGAAGTCTCGACAAAAATGAGCCTTATCGGATTTTTTTGTTCAAAACATATGAAACATAATTAAAACGTTTGCAAGTAGGTTACAATTAGTAATATTCAAATCATTTCCACGACGAGAAAATTAAAAATTTGCCTGCCCACCCTGAAATCATTTTTTGATAAAAATCTGAATTCGCTTGTGGTACACAAAAAAGTAATCAATGCAATTCCATCTTTTTTGGCCAAACCAGCCGACATGCTACCACTAGAATTTTGGAGCTTCAAAAGAAAGAGTCCTCAGTGGGACAACCACTCGTTGAAAATTACAGCGCATAATATTGAATAGGTACAGCGCATATTATTGAATGGGAGATTCTAGATGCATGTCGCGGGTTGGAAGACACTAGAAGCAATCTACGTCAAAAAACTGAAACTATATACACACGACGAGTACGGAGGGGGCAGATTGACATTGAAGTATTAGTTCAAATCCAAAACCTTGACTTTTGAAATTCAAAAACTATTCTAGTACATTTTAATTCGAAGTTTTATGAAATCAAAAACACCTTTTCAGGAATAGAAAGCAATATACCCGGAATTTTCAAAAACTCTGGAAGGAAGCCTGAATTTATTTTTGTATGATAAATGTATATAAAATGTTGAGAATGTGATATTACCTCTAAATAATATCAAAGCTAAGCTGTTTTTTAACTCATTTCTTAGAATTCAATAGAAAGAGTCAAAGATAAGTTTGTAATTTGTGAATAATTTTATTCCATTGCTAAACCTGACGATGAATGCAATGTTCTAAACGTTCGTTTTTATTAATTCACTTTAATTTTTAGATGAAAATTCATTCCTCTCTGCACTTTTTAAACATATGTGCACTCATAATTCATCATCATTTTTTATCAACAAATGCCTGGATCTCGAAAATTGAAAACAAAAATTGTAATCTTAGAAGTAGTTGAGACCTCAGTCTTATGCCCACGGCTGCAGAGGGAACACCTCCGTTTGATTAAGTTGATCTTTGTGAGTTCTGAATGTGAGCTGCAAAAGCCATATTTGCAGTGTACTCGCATGGAGCAATTGATGACTATGTCATATGATTGAAGAAGTAACTTCCAGAAGGATGCGCTGAAAGTTTCCTTCAAGTTTGTAATTACTATCTGTTGATCAACTATTTATGTGTCTATAATTTAATTCAAAGAGGAGGATATGTGGCACAGAAGATTACTCAGTACCAAATTTTACTCTCCTGACTTAAGAGCTTGTTCATTTTCTTGTTCACCTAATTTGATTTTACCTCTCGTGCTTCTCAATTTAACTGTGAAATTCAGTTGTTCTTACAAATCTTTTTTCCATTCAACCGATTTATCCAAGTACGTGTAAAAAAAACGTAATAGGTTTCTACATAAAAAATACTCAGTGAAATTTTAAAGGCTTTGCGCTCTATAATAATTTATTATAAGGCAACTTTGCACTGGTGATGCAAGAGTTGTAGCAGGATTTCACTTTTTTTCATAAAACGAAGCAATTGTCAAACGAAAACTCAGTTGCAAATTTAGTATCACAGCAATCAATCTTTTTCATTTTTTGGTTGCTTAGTAAATAGATATTAGGCTTGGAGCGTTGTGATTGAAAGTTCGGTATGACCGTGTTAAAATGCTCGAAATAAATTTGTCTCTGCCTTGTATTTTTGATAACTTTTATTAATGTCAGGTCATGTGTACAGTCAAGTAGGCGTTTCCTGACACATTGAAAAGGGAGAAAAGAGATAGAGGAGAATAGTGCAAATGCCCCAAGACAGAGTTACACAAATTTTCCAAGTTTTTATGAAGGTCCGATAAACTAGTGATTTTCTGTTAATAACAACCGATTAGCCCCAATTCATGTCCTCACCTATCTTGTCGCGTAAATTTTTCTCAGCTTCAACAAATAAATCTTTTTGTTGACTTGTTAAGACAAATATTAGCCAAATTAAGAAGTGTGCATCCTAGTTTTAACAAATCAAAAACCTTGTTGTTCTAAAGTTTCATAGTTGCTGTGCTATATTTGAATGAAATTGTCAGATGGAAGAGCATCTCTTAAAATCAACTTTCTCATTGCTTCATGTTGAAGAGTCCATTGTTCAGCACTTTGGTGAAATCAAAAAACCTGATGATCAATGGATTATGACCTCTGAATTACAACAAAAGACATGGTAATAAGGAAAAATTAGCTTCGAGCAAGTCATGAATGTCTTAGTTGCGCTTGTCATGTATGCTTCGAGGGATAAACCAAGCGAAGTAGCTCTGTTGAGAAAACTTAGGTCATGGAGAAAATTTACATTACCGAAATTGAAGGATAAAGTATTATTTGCCTGTTTAATAGCACTAGGTCGAATAACAGGCTCATGAATGAGATAAGGTGAAAAATAGGTCTTAACAACAATTAAACCACACATCGGATTATTGGATCCAAAACGGTTAAGGCTTTCGATTGATGGTCTAAGTGTTGATATAAGTCCTGAAGCTAATTTTAAAGCAATTGGAGAAATTGCGTAGATATTTTAAGTTCTTCTTTGTCCTCAAAACCTTATTCTTCATACTCAACAACTGGAGTCTTTTGATTATTTCTCTCATTAAGTTTTTCGAAAAAATTGTTAACTCAAACTCTAATTTTATTTTTAATGGGGGAAAACTTTGTCTTTAATATTGCCCTACTGTTATCAGGTAACGCTTTAGGAGATTTGAACAAGAGAGACTATCAGAGGTTTTGGATCTTTATCACAAAAAAGATGAAATCATCGATTAAACTGGAGGAAATTGAAACTGAGACATGTTTTCAAAACCAAACGGTTTTTGTTTATATGTTTTATTTGCTCAGAGGGTACAATTCAAAGTCAAATACGGCCATTTTTGGAACATTTTTCGGTCCTCAATGTAAGTAATTCTACATCTGTTCATCGTATCAAACAAACTCTCTGATTAACAGTACAGAATTTTGGGTAAAATTTGGTTAATATTTTGCTGGATTTCATGTTGTGATTAACATTTCCTGCTTACATAAGAAAAAAAATCGATTAGGCTTATAAGCAAAAACATCTGTTTGAGTTTGAACGTTTAGTGTTGTAACCAAATTAACATTTGTAAATTAATCATTGCGTATAGTTGATGGTGCGCATTGTTTATGACTGACTCTTAAAACTTTCACTGAAGTAAACAGTTGAAAAAGACTGCCGGATGAGCACTTAGAAAGACCCACGTGATGACCCAAAGATTTCAATGGCGTTTGGAGGAAATAACTTTAAAAGATTGTGGTAGTTGATCAACAATAGCAATGATATGATAATGCGCTTGGTTTTTTTGTATTAAAGTTTGATTTTACGCGAGTCATAGGACAATTTTTGGAAATTTGGCACCAAAATAGGGCTTAGTATTGCGAATGAAATTTTCAAAAGTTTTGAAGCTGTCAAAAAAATACCCGGTGTACGTTCAAACAATGCTTCAACCCTTTTTTGTTTTTTTAATCTTCTTTTATCTAATTTTGTTTTGATCCATGAGGATATCTGTGATTTGTTGAATCTGCTACAATTTTGAGAAAATATCTCAGGTCTGATTTCTGGCAGACCCTTTCTATTTGGCGGAGTTGCTTTGCTCCTACTTAATACTCGAGAGAATTCTCTTCCAGATAGCATCAATGTTTTAGCCAAATTTCTTCCCCACAGAATCGTTCAAAAATAAAAATCTTTCCAGTTGAAACGAAACTAATTCTTGTCGTACTGTTGTCTGAATAGTTTTAGCGTTAAATAAGTTCCTTTTTAGTCATAGGTTTGCACACCGTCTACTACAAATGGAACTTGATATTTCGTGATGAATATCAAATAAACTAGAGACGATTTACTAACTCGTCAGAGGCAAACTGAAAACTTTGACCACTACTTCTCCTAAGATAAAAAGAACGGGTCTTTCCCATTACAGCCCCCCATAAAAATATAGCCCCCTCATTATGGTAAAGTTACCATGATGGGGGGCTATAGGTTATCTGACCACTCAGCCGATTAGGCTACAATGGGAAAGACCGAGAAAAACTATAAACAAATGATGAAGAGAACACGTACTTGGCCAAAAAGCCCTTTATAACACGGCGGCCAATCACAAATGATCTATCGCAGGTATTGTGAACACAACTTTGTCGTGCCTAATAGAAAAGGCATGTTTAAAAATGTACCAAATAGCCTAATTCTCTTCCAATTTTAGCAGTCAATCAAACATTAGTCATTCAGGTGAAACAAAAACAAAGCCACGTATTTACATACCTAAGAAAAAACTATTCCTCTCAATGCTTCCGCGAACAGTAAAGAAGTCGACAAAATATCGGCAGACAGTTATCTATTACTGACAAGAGATCTCAATTACATTAGTTTGGTGACCGTAGAGAGCGAATGGGCATCGAGTACGAGCATTTTTAGACTATTACACAATGACTGAATTATAAACGACATTAAGACTAGACTTTTTTCTCCTACATTGCCAAAACTATGAAAGATAAGCGGTAACTAGTGTTGGAAAATTGCTGTACTAAAGTGTGCTACACTCAGTAACACTATTTGATAATATTAGTGCTATTTTGAGAATTTACGTTATAGTGCGTGAAGCACAAACTTGATTTGGACAAAGTCCAATTTAACGTGCGAACAAACTACTAAGTAGTTTTAAATAAACTACTATTTTAAGATCATTAACTTAAACTGAGAATACCATGACGTGATATTGTCACGCCCCATAGAGAACACAAACTTAACCTTGGTAACTCTGTCGACACTCTTATCTCCATTAAATTGCATACTAGAGAACCACGTGTCCGCAAGTATAAAAGGAGCTTGCACGCTCAACCACCAGCACAATTTGGTCCCTGATAACTACTGATTTAAATCATAATCCCGTTTTGCTCCCTTGCTTAAACCTCAGCTTACTTGAGATAGATCTTAACTTGGAATATTTGTGACAAGTTCTTAACTAAGAACTTCCTAAGTCAGAAAATTTTAACTTAGCACAATTTTGGAAATCAAGTAAGTTTAGCTTAACTTCTCTAATTTATAAATTAACATCTCTTAAATTCTACCTAAGTTCAAGTTATTTTAGAACAATTCAACCTGTGCTAACTAGTGCTATCTCAATCTTATTAACTTTAACTATTCTATCCCTTAATGCTCGGTTCATATTTGATGCTGTTTAACATAACTTATTAATTCATATTTGCATTTAACTTTCTTTAATACTTAACTATAAACCAAGAGTAGAACTAGGGGTTGAACTCTCAAGTTATACATATGGTCCTGCGATTAACTCCATCGTTTAAGTATCTAATGTTAGGACCAGCAGTATAAATGGTAGGCCCAGAGAGGCAATTTCAATTTAACTTGTACATCTAAATTATTTGAAATTTTGAATTTAACTTGTTCACTTAATATAGAGAGGCCATTAAAATACCTCGTCTAATTTAACTATTCAAGAGGTTTCTCACTTAAATTCTTAACTGAATTTGATTTAAAGTACTCTTCTGTTCCAGACAGTTTTAAATAATTTCAGTACTTAAGCAATGACCAGTACTGGTGGTATTACTCCTCCCCCTGCCGTTACTCCCCCACCTGAAACTCCCATAACACATCCAAGCTTTTCACTTGTATCTTTCTCAGGTAATGATCCTAATCAGGACGCCACTTCTTTTTGGAAATCTGTAGGAAACAAAATACTCTTTTCACTAGAAACTAGGCCAACAGCACCCGCTGCACAAACTAGCTATGATAAAAGGCAACAATCCTTATTCGGTTCACTTTTAACTGATACCTCACTAGAATGGTTTGAGAGTGAAGTTACCGATGCTATAAATTGGAATACTTTAAAAGATGAATTTAAAAAAAATTCACAGACGGCAGAGACCAATTCTGATTAAGACTTGAGGTTGAGAACACATTCAGGCAGGAAGGAGAAATAATAAAGAACTATCTACATAGAATAAAGAGTGGAGTTGATAAAGGTTGGCCAGAAAAGATACCAACAAGCCTTACAGTTGATGACAATATAAGAAAGGACAAAGAAATTCAACAAAGAAAACGAAGTCAGAAATACATAGATTTTGCTATAAGAGGACTAATACCACAAGGTTTAAAACGCAAAGCGCACGAGAAACTTATTTAGAATCCTTCAATAACTTGGTCACAGTTTGTTGATCAGTTAGTCGTCAAGTATTTAACACTTTCTGTTACAACAGAATCTAATGGAGCTGCAGGACTAGATGAACTTAAAACACTTTAGAGCAAAATGAATGATTTAACCAGCCTTTTCAAAAGCAACGAAGTAAATGCTATAGATACTTCTAGACCTAGAGACCCCAACATAAAAAGCAGGCCTAACAATACTAGATTCTGTGATTATTTCAGAAGTAATGGTCATGCCATCTCTAGATGCACAAAGAAACAGATAGATGATAGTGTTAACAAATTGAGAAAGGAACTAGTTGAACCAAGAAGGCCAAATATAACATTCTCTAATGATTATAGAAAGAATAACAGAGGCAATACAAGATTCAATGGTCCTAGAAACCAGGGCTATCAACCAAGAAGTGGCTACTCAAACTATAATCCTAGGTTCAACAAGCCTAACTATCAACAACAAAATACATCTTTTAGCAACTATGGTAATAGGTTTACACAACCCTACGAACAGACATTCCCTCAGCAAAACACATATAGAAATAATGAACCAAATCTTGAACAACAATCACCATCACAACAACAACCGCTACAGCCACAACAAGGCGCTAGCTTCTATACATATCAAGTAGAAATAACAAACTACAACAAAGACAATCTAAACCAAACAATATTCAACAACAACCAAATCAAATAAGTTCCGTTGAAGTTGACGATGACTACGTAAATGCTATAACAGACTTCTTTCCGTTAAACTATTGAAGTCTCCGAACGCTACTAAAGACGGTAGTACTAAGTCAAGAATATACCTCAACTTATATCACTTTGCCACTGGAGACATTAAAAATAATAGTGGTTTAGAAGTAGAATTTGTGATTGACCCAGGATCAATCTGCACTATTATCAATCACCCTACATATCTTGCTCTAGTAAGCCTTGGACAAAACTTGCATCTACAAAGTACAAATTGTGATTCGAAAACATATACTGGTTCCTCAATCAGAATGCTTGGCTACACAACTATCCTATCTAGTTTTGAAACTGACGGTAAATATACAGTCCCTCATAAAGTGTTTGTCAAAAAAGAACAGAGTGAGAATATAATAGGTATTGATTATTGTCATTTGTTTCTAAAAGCACTTCACTGCGATATCCCCGCAGTAGAATTAAAAACTGAAAGAAACTTAATTTGCAACGGCTCACTCAACAATGAGAAAGATTATCCACACATAACTACAATGACTGCTTTAAACATAGCTTTACCGATCTTTCTGCAACAGAAAAGTACACAATTGCACAAGCAAAAGCACCCCAGTCAAGACTTATTTCCACCAGGAACATATTTCAAGCCTCATATTAATGTTGCAAAAACTGACCTATTCTTTGTGAACACACTTTGTCCAAAATCTGAAGAATTTCTACCCATATTCATAGAGAATCAAAAGAATCACCCAATACAGATAAATAGAGGAATAATAGGTTATGCTATGTGCGACATAACCGGCAAAGCTATACAAAGGTATAATATCAAAAACTGTGCTGAACTTACAAGTACAGTACTAAATGAAAGTGAGCACTATAACAGTTGTTTTATACTAAACACAGTAGTAAACAATTTACAAGAAGGACAGCAAATTCAAAGTGACTCTTGCTTTAGATATGTAGATTTTCGTACCCAATCTATATTTGACTCTAATATGCCTATAGCGCACACAATATCCTCAGATGCAGAAATGAGAAAAGGTTTTGCCAACACAATCTCCAAAAAAATACCCTTATAAAAGGACTACTGTAAAAGTAGAAATTGTGATATAGTTGACATAATAACGTTCAGAGCGGATAATAACCTAGTATAAAATCTGATCACTAAAGCTAATCATTATGAGAAGCCCACAACTGATACAATCAAATCAACGCTACTTGCTATGAGAGATCACGCACTAGGACTAAATTTACGCTTTATAGCGATGCTAAAAATAGCTCGTGGTTTAGAAGGAATGAAACGGAGAGATATATCCTCTCTATTGAACAATCATTTAAGAATTCAGGAATAACTGTTTATGTGTATACAAGCAAAGATGATATTGACAAATTACAAAAAGTAGAAACCAATACACTAGAACAGGAAGAGTTACTCGAAATCATTGAAAGTGAGTAAATAGAAAAATGCAAAGAAGATGAAGGAGAATGCTCAGGTCCCTAAGATTAGTGATAAACTACAAAGCAACCGAATCATAAAGAAATCCGTTAGTGATTTTGTAAATATGCAAAATAGAAATACTTTTCAGGACATAGAGTATCTAGAAAAGTTTTCGAAATAATTTTGATTTCATTCAAAATGATTTGACTGACGATTAATTGTCTTAGTTAATAGAAATAAAACTTGAGGATAATGATGTCTATTCGCATCATAAGTATGATATTGGCAGGACTTAACATATATTTCATTTACCCTTAAAGAAGGACGCGACCTTTAAAAAGCAACGAGCTAGCGAAATATCCATTCATCTCAGAGATAAATTAGAAAAGCTAATGGATGAATTAATCCAAGCAGGAATCATCAGAGAACTCATTGAGAACGACAATATGAATAGTTGGTTTGTCAATCCTGTTAACATACTACCTAAGAAGGATTATGTAAAACTAGTCATAGATGCTAGACACCTAAACTCCATAATTGATAAAAGTAATTCTAGTTGGCCACTTGAACCACTAAACGTTCTAATGACAAGAATCACTGGAAATATCTTTACAAGTAGTGATTTATCATCAGCTTACAATCAAGTACCATTAACCGAAGATACACAAAAGGTTACAAGTTTTATTGTAAGAGGCAGACAGTACACCTATCAAGTAGGATTTTATGTTCTTAAGCCATTACCCCGCTTCTTTAGCAAAGTAATGCGTTATGCATTTGGACCTCTTATGAAAATTAAACAAGCCATAACATACTTAGACGACACTCTATTACAAGCTAAAGATAAACGAGAAATGTTCACAATAGTAGGAGAGTATCACTCTTTGCTTCAAAAGGCAAACCATAAAGCAGCCCCTGATGAAACAATGGATTTCTTACGAAAAGTGAGATTTCTAGGACTTGTCATATCCAAAGATAAACTATCTCCTATTGCATCACGTATAGATAATATTAGAAACTTGAAAACGCCAGAATCGAAAACAGAAATTTTAAGGGTTTTAGGAATGATGGGTTTCTATCACACCTACATTTTAAATTTGCACATAGATGCAAAACCTCTATATGATTTAACTGAAGATACAGCACTATTCAAATGGTTACAAGAACACGAAACGATTTTCACGGATCTTAAACAAAGTTTCTGTCATGACATTTCCAACGTAATTCCTTCTAATGACTATCCTTTTCATATACATGCCGATTCATCTAACTTCTGAACAGGTTGTGTTCTTATACATGATTTCCCTGATAGAAAACTTATGATTTCAGCAAACTCGAGAGTATTTGATAAAGCCGAAAAAAATGTCTCCTTCAGAGAGAACAATGCGGAATATTATCTGCATTACAAACATATGAATTTTATGTTATTGGATCCCCATTTCCAATCTATCTCTATTGTGATCACAGACCATTTCTATTTCTTTGGTCACGATGCGGACAATTGTCACATCGTTTCTTTAAATATCAAGTTGTGACAACTGAAGGCAAAAACTTAGCGTTCACTGTTATTCTTAGCCGAAACATTTCTTTAGCAGATGCTGAACTTTATCAACTAGAACACAAAGTAATACCTAAAGATATAAAATTTCATATTAACGGAAAAGAAAATAAGTACTCTGTATTGCATCAAGACGACTGTTATCCAATTATTGCTCAAGTCAAAGTCGAATGAAAGAAACTAATCAATACAAACGATGAAGGTGAGTTTAGTGTAGATGATGCACCAAACTACATAGATGAGCACTGTAAAGCTATACACAGTTTTTCTGATTGTTTTCGCTAATAAATCAAACACGCAAATAATTCAAATAAAAAATTTAACTTCAGAAATAGCTAGTGATTATGACAATCACTACTACTCCGAGATTGAAGAAATAGCCGAAATAAGTGATGATCGAGAAGGTTATGATGACCAAGATTGGTTAGACTTAGTAATAGGTAATATTGAAAACTCACTTATTGAGCAATTAGAATCTGCTAAAGCCGACTATATTAGACGTACAAAATTTAGGAAACTTATTGAACCAGAAGCTTTTCAAAACATCTCAAAAAAGGATGTCCACACAGATACATTAGAATTAATAGCTAAAGTTACAGATTTTGCAAAAAACGCTAATCTTGACATTGAAGAGCAATTAAACGACTCCGTTATAGACAAAATTTGCGATTGGGTAATAGTAGGCAAAGCTCAAGAAAAGGACTACATAATGAAACAATCTGAAGCATTACAAACTTATAGAATTAATTTCAACTTGTTGTTTCTAGAGAGTCAATACTATTTACTCTGTTATTCTGAACCTTGTGAAGACGGCTTTTTTGACGTTAGGATATTTGCACCAATTTCACTATTTATTAAAATATTCCAGGTCTCACTTACGCATGAACTTAGTGGTCACAGAGCAGAAAGCACAACTTACAATAAAGTTAAGCGATATTTCTTTTGGTCCGGTATGCTTAAATGGATTGAAAAGTTGATGTTAGATTGCTTAAGTTGCCAAAATAATAATTCAGCAAGCAAAAACTTAAACGAAACACCCTCAGAACCATGGGGACAACTAGAAGCTATACCCCTACATACACTTCATATTGATCATAAAAGTCCACTACGACCACTTAGTAAAGGAAACAGGTTTTGTCTTATAATAGTAGATGCTTTCTCTAGATTTTTACAGTTATATCCTAGCAAGAACGCGGGGGCTCTCGAAACAGTAAATCAACTAGAGAAATTTATAACCACATTCGGTATACCTCAAAAAATAGTACATGATAACGGCAAAGCCTTTATTAGTAACGATTTCGTTCACTATACAAACGATATGGGAATTAAACTATGCCCTGAACTGCATATTCACCGTGGACTAATGGCAAAGTAGAAGTACAAAATAAACATTTGACTAATTACCTAAGACATTTTATTAGTCAAAGTGGATCGAACTGGTCCGAGTACAAAAGTAAAATTGCATTTTCACACAATACTGCAGTAAACTACAGTACAGGATATACCCCTTATTAAAAACTATTCGGAACAAAACCGCAATTACCCTTATCACTAAAGTTAGGACTACTACGAGATAATAAAAAAATGCAATGCAAATCAGAATATTGTAGTAATCTACCACCACACTCGCATAATGAAGAAACTTGTAATAACAAAAAGATAGAGGAATTATTACAAAACAGATTATCTAACAAAATGTTAAAACGAGACAATACATTTAAAACTATATATTCGAATATCTACACTAAATGTAGACAAACTACGAATAAAGCACACAAGGATAGAAATAGATTTGAACTCGGAAAGCCTCTACCTTAAGGTAAAAAAGTACTATTAGAAAATCCTTCTAAAGGACTACTAAAGTCTAAAAAGCTACAAGAGCTACGCTCAGGCCCTTATACAGTGCAACGAATGTTAACTAATACTACATATGAAATACAACATGATAAAACAAATGAGAAGAAAACCGTGCATAGAAATTATATAGTACCTTATTACCCGAAAGAAGAAACAATACAAGAGTTAGTTGAGAACTATGTAGTTCCAGACGACACTGATGATTACTATACTCATTATAATAAGCATAAAATAGCCAAATCATTACGGCGCAAAAAATATTGTGATTTTGCAGTGGCCCTTAGTAGAAACACAACATACTGCTAATCCTAGCACTACACTACAGCCAAAGTTTAACGTCGAGGCTACCCCAACAATAGATTCAGGCTTAGAATCGCTACAAACACGAGTAGATTACACTACAAAAATTCAAGGCACAAGCTCGTCTAATTTTCGACCCCCACGCATTTCAAACCCCTACCCTATACAAAACATGTATTCACCTAATAGCCCACAGCAAGAAAATTTTTCTACTCCACATGATAATAATAGTAAATTTAAAGCTACACGCAAATTATTCCCCCACGCAACGCATAATAGCCCCATATCATCACATTATAATCCTACGCCTACACCCTCACCTAATGTATCTAATTTACCAGACGCAAATGAAGTAATGAGCAGTCCTCAGCGTAATAGAAAAGCACCTACATTCTTTGATGAACCTATTCCTTCTGACTTACTACATAAACTCAAAAAGAAATAGAAACACAAAATCTCTTCAAATAATAACTTTTATATTAAAAGCGTTATTACGCACAAAACCAAATAAAAAGTAGATAAAAGCATAAATGCGAAAAATGAAAAGCTCTATTTATAAACAAGTAGTTAGTAGTTATTCCACTATCAGAAATTTTTCCACTAGGCCGATCAGTACTGAATGTTTCAGACCCCCAGGCTTGAAGGGAAGGAATTCTTGATGATTAGAGGCTTTTAACGCATCCTGCAACACTGGGCCTACTTCTGGGTCCCACCACGCCTGTTGTAACGCCCATAATTGATTTTCTAACTTCTCAGGAGCATCATACTCCCACTCTACTTTGTGGCCCACGTTAAACTCCTTGAAGAACTAAACACAAACGTATTCTCCATACCATATATATATATATATATATATATATATATATATATATATATACATATATATATATATATATATATATATGTGTTTTTCTTCTCCCCTGATCACTCCTTCCCCTTTCTCCGAGTGTTTTACAGCTTCATAATATTTTTTGTACTTTTGGTGTAAATACAGAAATTTCTCCATTATCCTGGACGAAGGCCTCTAAATTACAAAAATCTAGAAGTCAATAAACAGTACTCACATTTCTCCCCAAGAAGAACTCAATAACATCCCCTCTCTTGCTTGAAACAGTGCAAGTCTCTCGCTTGTCCCACGGATTAAGCATTGTACTGGCTCTACAAATGACTAATACTTGCTCATGGCCCAGGATGATGTTAAGATGCTTACACGCAGTAGAAAGGTAAAAAGGAAAATCACAGGCTTTTAAACCCCCAATATTCTCATTTATAAAATTTTTATAAAGGTTCGGACGTACTTTTAGCCTGAAGTCAGTTACAGGGAAAAGAACTATGCCCTGCTGTTCAAGAAGATATTCGGCTTCACAAAATAAGTCTTGAAGCTCTTCACCCGGCTCTAGAAGCTTCATATCCCAGAAAGACATATTAAAGGAGAAAAAGAATGAAATTAGAAATAGAAAAGAAAATTAAAGAAGCAATTAAAAGAAATATAAGCAGGTAAATGTTAAAGAATAAATAGATTGAAACTAAAAGTCGAAGAAATTTAAGTTAACAAGAACAAAATTTGAATTTAAACTTTAGATTTTACTATTGAGAGATCAACTAGAGTCAACAAGAGTTAAAGGCAAAAAGCAAATAGCCCTTTCAACGCAAATCTTACATAAAGCACTCGATTAATCACCATTGCAAGCTGTTACACACACATAACTTCTCTACATGTTCAACGCTTACACAAATTCAATATAATCGCATACCTTTTATTGCAAACTAACGCTGAAAACACATGTTACCCAAAGCACAACTAAGTAGAAACAAGTCCCACATGAGCAAATAACTTATCTTAATCTTAAGTAAAATACCTTAAGTACAGAAATTTGCCCCTTGCAAACTATTTAACCCATGCTAAATCACATTTTGTCAGGAAATGCAAACCTTAAGCAACCTACATAGAAAGCAAACAGAGCTAACTGTACTAGCTTAAGCACCCAAGGAATGCTTAAAATAAACATTAGAGCACTTATGAACAAATAACTAACCGCAACATTACAACTTCTAAACACAAGAGTTATTTCAATTAAGAAGAAACAAAAATCCGCTAATAGAACAACAAGAAGAAATCGATTTCGTATTATGGCTAAGCCCACTTCTATCACCAGTCATTTGAACATGCATTTCAATCCTACACTAATTTGAATTGACAAAATGGGAGAAATCATAGAAATTATACGGAAAATTTCAAAATTTAGTTACATTATGATCGCCCTTTTATGAACGCGTCCAGACACAAAACTACAAATTTGTCCAAATATGCACAAACACATGGCGAAGAAAACTATTCGAACACATTTTTAATATCAAGCTTATAAGTGAAAAAATTGCAACTTATATTTAATGTTCAACACTAAAATTTGGTATTCCATTTTCCCACGCAAAAAAACTGGCCCAAAATATTAAAAGATACTAGAAACCTAAAATACCTACAGTTGTTCCGAAGCAAATGAGCGATGTTTGAAATTCGATTTTTATGTATCTTTTTGTGAAGACATAAAGTTTATTTATAAATCACATATAAAACAGCAGATTCTTCGCTTGAAAATTACAAAATTATCGTAATATTCTTGTCATATCAACAATCTATCACTATGCTACATTCCACCAGTCAAAACTAACAATTGGCCATTCAGGTTTGAGCACACAAATTCTGGTAACTTAACACTGAGAACCACTATTTAGGAGACTAACCCAAATTCAAAATCACTTTTCTCAGTTACCTTCTGAAATCAATTACTACTTTCGCTCTCAAATTCAGCTCTAACTTAATCATCGCTCTCTCTCTCTCTCTCTCTCTCTCTCTCTCTCTCTCTTTCTTTCTCTCTGTCCCAAATTATATCAATCACATTTTGCCCCTTTCAATTAGTAAACTTAGAAAACTTATCAGAGTTTTCAAGCATTTCAATTTTGTGACCAGCAAATAGTTGTCACAACACATCTCCACAACACATACACCAGGTATCTCAGTTCAATATTAATTCTTAATTCAATTCTCAGTCAGTAAAAGGAGTTCATAACCCTTCAGATTGAACATAGTACAAGACTGACAATTCAGAAAGTTTCTAAATTCTAACAAACACTTCTCATCTTAAACACATTCATCACCAGTTAACACATTGCATAACACAATTAGAACCCCCTTAAAGCTGATCAATCCTAATTTATGACCAAAGTCTCGTTCGACCAAAACGGTTTTCTTATTTAACTTCTTATCAGCCCTGATAAACTTGTGAAAGTTTCTATTAGGCAAATCAGAAGTTGAAAATAACAGTGAACTAAACACTTTAACCAGTTGTCAAGTTTTCAACGAATCAAGAAATGTAGTATTCTTTGTTACTAATTCCAACGAGGACCCTATTGCTATCTTCTGCGGAAACTATAGCCCTCAACAACTTAACAGTTTGTTAATTCAAATTCATTCTTCAATTTTAGTTGACTTAGATATTTCAAATGTCCCTTGTTTGGTTTTAGCACCATCAACTGATCAATGAATACTCCGCTAAACGATTATTGGATTAAAACTTCAAGAACAACCTTCTCAGCTTCTTACAGTCCCTAAAACATCCCGCATAAAACCGTAAAATATAACAACAAGTCAGCCACAATTGATTGATCGTATATTTCTTATAAAGAAAACATTGTTATTCTCTTTGTTAAAGACCAGATTGTAAACTTAGAAATAATTGTTTTTTGGACCCCTACCGAACCAGAACATATTGAACGCTTCCATTTCCAATTAAACAACAGAGACTAAATAATCATTGAAGCTCCCTTTACTGTAGATCCTTAATCTATGTTACCACTTTCCCTTGAAACACAAGTTCTGACTACTCTTGCATACAACCCACCATCCTATACTAGAATATTTCTCCTACAGAAAGTATTGAAATTTGGAAATAAAACTGTAACACTTGACAAGTGTTTTTCTAATTAACAGAAAATAGTTGCATTCTTTGTAACATCAGAGAATAACGCGAAATTTGTCATATTTTGGGTACCCCATAATCCCACTCACGTTTACGAGCTAAAACATCAGATTACTTTCACGGATAATATTAACTTGAATTTGTTAGACGCACCTTAAACTGTCTTCATTTATTAAATGGAAGACGGAGAAATCAAAAAGTCACCAGCAATAGACGATGTAATAAACGTAAGTTACAAAATGCTTCTTTTCATATTACTTTGTTTAAATATGTTCTCGCCTGTTGCAACTGATCGTGCATCCGAAATTAGTATAGAGATATTCCTTGAATATACCGATTCTCATCCACACTTCTTAGAATGTGTCAAAAATAAAAACACTTGTTTACCTGAAGAAATTCCGTATCTTAAATTATTAGAGCCTCCTGACAAGCCATCAATTTCGGAAATATGGTAAAAAATTGTCGACCATTCAGCCCTATCACTGAATATAGACCAGTTCTTTAAAGAAAAGCTTACTGATAAGAAATCTTTGCCTTCAAAAGTAGAATATTCTATTACCTTTATAGGAAACCAAATTCGTTCTGCTCAGTTTCTTATTTTTATTGCTATAATACCTCTTGTCCTTCTCTGTGTTATAACTGCTTGCTATGCAAATTATTTGATCCTTATTTTAATTCTTGCGTTATTATTCTTAACGTCTCCCACTGACGCTAGACCAATTGAAAAGGTGAGTATTTATGAAATTACCGCTCTTAACCTTCATGTTAACCACTTTGACTGCTCAAAAATGATCTCAAACCAGATGTATCCTCTCAACAAAGTAGTACCCTGCGAAATTCGCCCTGATAAAATTAGCACTAACCAAGAACGAGTCAATCTCTGCCAAAGAAATTATAAAGTTAAGTTAGAAGCAACTATGTGTAAAGCAACCCAACAGCAATTGCGTTGGTTTTGCGATTCTTTTGACTCTAGCGGTATAGATGCCAGACATAATACTATTACTACTTCACTTAAACTTGATGCTCAGAAATGCAAACTTGCAAAGGAAAGAACAAAGATAAAGTTTTCCCCTTCTTCTAATTCAGTAGAATTCGACTTTGACAAATGTTTGTTCTCAAACTTTAACTCAGGCGATGTTGGAACTGGAAACAATGAATGTAACTCCAGACGTTGGTTTACACACTATACTTATGAAACATATATGCAAAATGTTAGCCTGAATGTAAACCTTAGAGATGGCACAGTTAATAACTGGCAAAATATACCCCTACCTTGTCCTTTATCAGCCGTAGGCTGCGATTCTACATCTACTGATCCATTTGCATATACTTGGGATGAACCCAACAATTGCCTTTTCACTATGATTTGCACTTTTGGTGCTCAAATTATTAAAACTAATGACAAATACTACATAGTAAAGGATCCTAAACTTAGCTCAGCTCAGTCAGATTTTGATTTACAAAGCTTTATGCTCCAAATTTATAATAAACCACAATGTTTTTGTAGTCATCCACAAATAGTATACCCTACGCTATTTGATTTTCTATATATTAGTTTTCGTGACGGTTTCGATTTGAACACTGGAGAACCCATTCACAAATTTAAATCTGATACCGGTGCTATCACGCTTAAAAATAAGTATTTTTCCAATGATAACAAAACAGTTGATACAAAGCATTTTAAAATTTATGAAAATATTGATTTCGAAGCCCATGTTGGAACAAAATTTGACTATTTGCACTTCAATAATCTTCGGCAACTTCAAAATTCTACTCTAGAGCTATTAAGAAATGAATGTGAATTAGAACGCTCAACTACTCTCAACACTCTAATGACTTCTCATGAAAAACCCCGTTTAGTTGGATATACCTTATCAAAATACAGATCTATGTTTATCAAAACAAACGGCAATGTTGCCCGGCTATATAATTGCCCTGAAATTCATTCACCTTTACAAATTCTTAGTAAGTGCTTTAACCGAATACCAAATCTCTATGAAGATGAAAAACATTTCGTTGACCCGATTTCTAGACAAACTTTCACTGAAGCCAAAGAACAATTGTGCTCTGATAAACGTTCAAACTTATTTCAACTAGATGTTGATGATGACAATTCATGGGTTGAACCAACCCCACAAATAACAAAAGTAAGAAGACCTGCACTCTTTAAAACACATATAGTCATTTAGCAAATTGCGAATATAATTACTGCAAGCATTCAGGCTTCTATCTACACATATAAAGAAATGATGGCTCTCTGGAATTCGATAAATTTCAATTCCAATATGAAAGGAGTTCTTAAACACTTTACTGAGTCATTATTAGGTAACAGAGAATCATTTTCGAATATTTCAGGAACAAATTATTATAATTCTAGAAAAATTTATCTAGATTCATTTATTTCACCGGATTTCTTTATTAATCATTTTGTTGAAATCTTTGGTAAAATACAATATGCATTTGAGCTATGCGGAATATTCTTTGACTCTTTTTTATTCATTAAGCTACTCATCGACATAGTCTTATGATTAATTCGATCAATGCAAATTAACAAAATTACGGATGCATCTAATCACTTTGGAAAAACACTCTTTGCTGCCACATTTGATTTAATGTCAGTTCCAATTCTGACTTCTATCTTTCAAGCAACTAATTCAGAGTATAATAACACTTAAGAAAATAGAGAATGGACAACGCAAGTTCCAAAATCTGCAATTACAACTAGAGTTACTCAAAGCCCACCTTATGATAATAATAGAATGCGAACTCTAACCCATGAGAGTAAAAGTGGTTATCCAAAGCTAAATGATGAGAATAAAAGAGACGAAAACAGAAACGATCACAACGCTCCTACATCTCCCGTATAGGATAAATTCCTCTATCACCCTAATATCATCAAAGTATATGATGATCATACAATACAGACTGACTTCCTATATACTACTGGTTTACTTTGAAATAGAATACAAAAAAAAGAAAAAGAGAAAAATTGCAAAATAAGTTCAAAAAAATTTACTCTTAGAAGAATAGAATACGAGTAGAGAATACTTGATATTTCAGGATCTTTCTTCAATCCCTAACGAATTGATACCAGTCTTTCAGAAGGAACCTTCAAGTGGTCGGCCCGAAAACAGTACACAATCAACTTCTAAAACTCAATCTGGATTTAAACAACTTGACCGACTAGTAGAAACCACAACTCACGTTACCCCATCTACAACTTTTCTCTCGGTCATCAAAATTTCAGCAGTACAAACTCAAGCAACTAGTGCAAATTCATCAACGACGAAAAGAGAACTAAAACCGCAGATACAATTGCAAAGAAACAACCACTTAAACAATTCATTAGAGAGACATTCAGCCCAGCGACACCGCTAGAAGTAAATATACCCAAGACAAACAGTACGGTACCCAACGTCTTAGCAAACACTACAACTACTCAATCGTCACGACCAAACTTTCTTAATCTTCATCATTACACAACTACCCCCTGCAAGACCGCCTACAAAAACAACATCGAGCTGAGATACAAGCTAAAACCCCAGGTTTTAGTGGACACCCGAACTACGATACGAATTTAATCTACCAGTTGCAACCCAACATCAAAAGATTCAATCTCATTGGTTATTTTTCACACAAGAACTCTTATCTACTAGCTAATCACACACTACAAGGACAAACAATACAAGTCCCGTTTGATAATATTACAGCAAATCTCACTCCTCAGCTTGCTACCTTCACTTAACACGTACAGCAAAACTTTCTATCAGAAAGACAACGCTCTCAACAGCTCGAACAACGGGTTACTGAGCTCCAACTGGAGATCGCAAATCTGAAGCATCAACTCCACATCCTCTGCTCAACACGTTGAGCACTCACGGAATGGAATAGACAAATTTGTGGTTATTGATGTTCAGTACTTCCTTCATTACTTCTTCTCTTCTTTCTCCGGCGTTGAGGAAAATTATTCGTTTAATACATCCGTTCTAACGCTTAATTATTAGAGTCAATTTGATCAATTCTTCGATCAAGCTCTTACTCGCAATTTATAGTGAACAAGGAGTCCGTTCTCATCTTTAGATTGCGGTTTTGATTTGTTCTACCTTCTCTAATAAAAGCTATTTTTTTATCTTTACCCATTTACCTTGCTTATAACTTAGTCAACAGAGAGTTCATTATCATCATTCAATTGTTCCATCGAATTCCATAATTTATTTAATGTCTTACAATCTTTCAGTAGACGTTAAGTATTTCAAAACATATTGTGATCTCGCTGAATTTATTCAATCGCAAATTATTAAAACTTCAAAAACGTTCAGAGTTGGAAACAAATTCTATACCCCATTGTCAGTTCATTGGACATTTGAGTTACAAGAGATTATCTTATTCTTGCCAGATAACAATTCCAATGCAGTTGTAGTTTATTTTCATCAAATTCCAGTGTACGATTTATTTGAAGTTCTAAAGTTTATTCATACAGAAAAAATTCTTTACATCAAAACTCTAAACTTTCGACCGCTCACTTATTTCAATAAATATTTTAGTTTTGTTGATGACCGAATTACGGATCTATAACTCTTTACATACAATGTTACAACATTTCTTTAACCGATTTTCTTGATCGCCATCCGCCATTTTTAGTTTAGGTACTATTTGGGCCTTCCCGTTAAAACCTTTCAAGGATTATTTTTTCTTCATTCTCAACATTGTTATTGACACAAAAGTTGAATTTCTACAACACTCAAAATGAGCACATATTTTGAAGGAGGCGCTGATATCGAATGGTTTAGAGATTATTGCCAATTTTCTGAACATGTTGAATCTGCATGGATTAACCTTTCTAAACAGAATATTTTCAACGATAAAGTTCACAAAACCTCTGAATTATTTTTTTCCGAATGTCAAGCTGAAGTTATTCTATTTCTTGAAGACTTAGAACAAAAGGATGTTGTTATTTATTTTGAATTAATGACAAAAAGCAAAATTAATTACTTCAAGAAAATAATTCAAATTGATCAGCCAAGTTTAAACATTAATTCTTTAAATTATAACTTCAAAGCTTACTTCGATTAATTTTTTGTTCAACGAAACTCAAGTACAGATGAATTACGAAACTGAATTCTTTATTTGGGGAGTTATTTCAGCAACACTAGCCCTTATGGTGTTGTGCGCAGGCATTTTATTCTCCTTATTCTTTTACCTTGCTTGTCATTACAGACGATTAGTTTAACCAGTATGTTCTTCAACTTATATTATCTTATTATTCAACTTCAGATGTATTAACAGCACAAATTTTATAGAAAAACTACAAAAGGTCTACTACAACGGCCACCCAAAAAGTTTGGACATATTATTTTGTACAACTTAGTATCTCAGGACATCGTCAACCCTTCTTCAAGAGGGAAACTCAAAAATAAGAAGCTACGATGAACTTAAACCAAGTAATCAACCTCATGAACACTTAATGCTTAATTATTATAAAGTTAAGCTAAATAATTTATTAAATTATGTAAAATTTGATGTTTTGATTTAATATCTATGGACCGGGATGGAATGTACTGAAGTGTGCTACACTCAGTAACACTATTTGATAATATTAGTGCTATTTTGAGAATTTACTTTATAGTGCGTGAAGCACAAACTTGATTTGGACAAAGTCCTTTTTAACGTGTGAAAAAATTACCAAGTAGTATTAAATAAACTACTATTTTAAGATCACGAACTTAAACTGAGAATACCATGACGTGATATTGTCACGCCACATAGAGAACATCAACTTAACCTTGGTACCTCTGTCGACACTGTTATCTCTATCCACAAGGATACTAGAGAACCACGTGTCCGCAAGTATAAAAGGAGCTTGCACGCTCAACCACCAGCACAATTTGGTTTCTGATAACTTCTGATTTAAATCATAATCCCGTATTGCTTCCTTGCTTAAATCTCAGCTTACTTGAGACAGATTTTAGCTTAGAATATTTTGTGACAAGTTCTTAACTAAGAACTTTCTAAGTCAGAAAATATTAACTTATAATAGCACAATTTTGGAAATCAGGTAAGTTTAGCTTAACTTCTCTAAGTTATAAATTAACATCTCTCAACTTCTACCTAAGTTACAAGTTAGTTTAGAATAATTCAACCTGTGCTAACTAGTGCTATCTCAATCTTAATAACTTTAATATACCAAATTATATACCAAGAGTAGAACTAGGGGTTGAACTCTCAAGTTATACATGTGGTCCTGCGATTAACCCCATCGTTTAAGTATCTAATGTACGGACCAGCAGTATAATGCAAATACACCTGTAGATCATACATAACTTTCCGTTGAATTTCGCGTAGATCTTGAATAATTTTCCGTTGAATTTAGCGTAGCTTATAAAATTCAACGCAGTCACTGCTATTCTTACATAATTCTGCCGTTTCTTAGCTTTGGCACCTCGGCCCGGGTACAAATAAAGATGATTTTCTCATATTGAGCACGATGTGGACATTTATAGCATTGATAAGCAACGGATCTTCTATGCAACATTTTTGAGCAAGACATGACAAAATTTATCAAATATTACATAGTGAAAAAATTCTTAATTCGAAGATCATGAGAGATAGCAATCTCTAACTTCTAAAAATATAGTAATCTTTCTTGATGTTTTTTAGTCTAGTTTCAAGTGGTTGTCTGGCGTTTTAACTTGGTTCATTTTGGTCATGTTTTTGACCCCATAAAATGTAGTTTGTTCTAAGAAGAGAATCCGGCATTTAAATGCCTAGAAATAGAATAATAAATTCAACTTTCTTAAGCGATTGATTGTATTTCTATATGATTAGTGTATATACTTGTTTCTTTTATTTTTTTAAAATTTTTCTAATGATTGTTATTGTTTTGGAGATTACAAGGCGCGATATAGCAATTTGCGGATGCTCTCCTTTTGCTAATCGTCTGTAACTCCGCCCTTTCTGGTGTGGAAAAACATGAAATATGGTTCGTTTGTTTAACTTGCGAAATTTAGCTATTTCTGCTTTTTTCTTCGTGTTGAGAGCCACCGCTCTTCCGATTACTGTTCGTTAGAGGCGTCCTGTGATCAGTCAATTAAGTGTTTGAAACGTCTTCTGATCAGACTATCGTGCGTTCACTACGGCTTCTTTCCGGACTGAAATGATGTACAATACCTCCTCTGATCGGATTTCTGTGCATTCGATGTGTCATTTAAGGAAACTTTTGTGTTTTAAGAACGGCTTTTGATCAAACTAGTATGCGTTCATCGGAAATTTATTTATTGCAATTTTTACAATTTGTAGCAATTTCTAGTGATGACACCTCGGCCCGGGTTCCAGTGAGGTTGGTCAAAATTAAAGTATACGCAAAATTGGAAACACCTATTAAAATAAAGCTT
>NC_134476.1:13433646-13463646 GCF_964194025.1 Convolutriloba macropyga | reverse complement strand
ATAGATATTTCAGAAGTGTAAAAGAAAAATTTTATTGCACTCTGACAGCACAATATTGGTATTTTAGAAAAAGGTTCCATTATTAATGCTAATACATTCAATGAATATGCCCAATCAATGTTTGTTTATACCATATATTGAAGGAATTTGTTAACAACTGCGGTAACTCAGGCATTATCAAAGTTTAGGGGCTAAATTGGCCATTTGTAACCAAATAATTTTTTAAATATTCTCCAAAATACATGTAAAAGTTTCTTTCATTGTACAGCATAATTCAGCGTAGGGTTTTTTGTTCGGTTCTATGGTTTAAATTTTTTGTTTCACGGGCTTTTTTGGTCTGAAAAACTGACTGGATACGGAAAGATTTTAACCATAGGATATGATTTTTTATTTTTAACAATATCATCCTATAACTATACAAACACATCCGTGGAAATTATCAAGCATAGGCTAAAACCATCTCTTCTCCAAATAAGTTTTGCAACCTAATAATATTTGTAAGAACCCACAATTAGTTGTACTCCTCTTGTTAAGTTATTTCAGGATGAGGTCGTCAACTCAAAACAGATACGGCCCGGACGGACTTAGGTCGCGGACAGGAATTTGAGGCCGAACAAACCCAAATTCAGGTATGGTTGAGAACGAACACACTTTGGTCACACTGGACAAGACCGAACAGACCCAAGCCCGAAACTGGGCCAGACCGAGCAGACTAAAGACCAAACTGGGGCAGACTGAGCAGAAACAAGACCAACCTTGGGCCAGACTGAACAGGCTTTGGTTGATCTGGGCCAGACAGACTTAAACATGTAGAATCATACTGAGAGAATGATACTTTATGTGTTTCAAACTATAGGCCCAGAAGACAACTTACACTATATTGACTGTTTTTAACCAAAAAATCTTCTAATTCAAACCCACAGTTTTTTCTCGAATCGTAAATCGAAATTAAGTATGTGTTTAATAGTCTATCTTCATGTTGTTAGTCGCTAGAGATCGGTTGGTGCTTTAAAAAATTGTCATTTTAGGGCTCAAAAATTTTTGTTTTTGCCGAGGAGTGGCTACAGTATTGAGCTGGAGTTTTGGGCTTTGATCAGTCCAAATGGTGAGTTTTTTTTGGGTCGCACCAGAGAATGGGCATTGAAGAGACCGAATTTTGGGTATGGGCCATACAAACGAGACCGAAGACCGGTGATGTGCCAGACGGAACAGACCCATTTGAGCTATGGGCAATACAGAACAGATACAATTCAGGTTTGGGCCAGGCGGAGCTCAAATTTTTCCAGACTATGTGCTCGGTCGCACAAGCCCCCCCCCCCCCCTATTTTCGACTCAGGTCCGTCTGGCCCATCTCCGTCTGGGGTCGAGGACTTCATTCTGGGATTAATTCTCTAATTAATGCACAATCTCTAATGTCATAGCTACCGTCAATTAATGTATCTGTATTTAATACTAAATAAAATATTATTGTCAATGTGTTATACGTAAGTATACCAGGAAGTAACAGATTTAGTTGGCAGGAAGTATTGTTCTTATAAATTTCTATAACAGCTACCAAAAATACTAAAAAATGCACCCTTGTGGGTATGGTATATTTTACCTAAAACTAAAACATTCTCCAAGTACTCATTCTTAGAGACCTGCCACTCTAATTGACACTCAGTACGTTTTTCTATGTACAAATTAATGTGAGATTAAAAAAACAGACTAGCGTATTTTAAAGAAGCAAAGCATTCTTTTCGAGTTGTATCAAAATTTAACAGAAGAAAGTAAGTAATTAGTAAAATCAATGAATCGCTTTGTGGTAGATTTTTATGAAAAGATTTTAGCATGAATATACGTTTATAATGAGAAAATTAAGTGCACACTTATACAACACGCACTTTTCAATGACTCGGATTAACAATCTGAATAAGCTGTTTTCTTGCAAAACAAGAAAACTGCATTTAAATTAAAACTGACATTAAACTCAAAAACCATTAATTTTGACTAACTCAAGTTAATGCCAAAATGACCATGCGAGCCGTACAGTGTAACGCACCAGTTTCATACGTCTTTTTTGCCATAACTACTTTGATTGTTATACTCATACTTAGAAAAAATCCAGCGGAAAACCCTAACGAGTTTCAAAGCTACAATTACAACCTTGCACCAAAGGAAAAACAGGGTTTCTCCAAACCTGAAGAATTGAGTCATGTTCGCAATGACAATGAATTCAAACCGTCAAAATCGAGCAACGTTAAGCTTCAGTTGGTGCCTAAGGTTGAACCGGAGCAAAATTCTGCTGATCGTGACGGAAATGCCAAACTAATGACTCCAATCAGTACCACGATAGCAAAAGGGATTCTTGAGGTTCAGTCAGTAAAGGTAGGAAAATATAATCTATCATACCATCATCCCAAATTAGTAAGAAATAATAATTTTGGTTACTGCGTAATCGCAGCGGAACAGCATTAGGCCTACAGTAACCTGTTCTCAGCTGCCCGTTTTTTATCATATCTTCTCATAAAGTTGAGATTTTTTGAAAAAATCAAACTAGCGCAATTTCTGCTCAATTCTCGCCTCCAAATTGTTCTCCCGTTGCCAGGAAACATGTGTTCCCAAAAACTCTGCCAGGAAATGCGGGATGATACTCAATCTTGGTATATCTTACGAACACTGGAAAGTTTCCCGGTAAGATTCTCAAGTCTTTCCCGTGCATTTCACGGATCTGACCGGGAATTTTTCCGGGATCTTACTAAGATTACCGGGAATTGGTGCACTGAGGTGTTAAAAGCAGTTTTTTTTGTTTTGCTGCATCTAAATACTGAAGCATAAGCTGCAGACGCAATATATTAATTCAATTACTATTTGACTACATTTCAGGGAAATCGTGGCAACACCCAAAGTTATTGGCTTTTGAGCTTCTAAAATTTTGTGTAACTCCTGTAAAGTCTCTAGAAAATTATAAATGATCCTCGCACTACCAGGAAATCGAACAAATCATATACGTTCTAGGACGAATGCCTTGCAGGAAATCAAGAAAATTTTTATGATGGACTACCCGGGAAGTCAGGTGCCCTGTACGTATTTAAGTTCGTCTTGACCTTTTTGACAAAAATAAGGACAATATAAAATTTTACTTTTTTATAGTTCTGATAAACACAAACGGTAGTAACCGTTTATGTTAACTTTCATTGTGATCTGCAGCTGTAATTGATTGCTATCAAACAAAATCATACGGCTTTTATTATGCAGTTTTCAGCTTGGCCAATTTTTGTTATGTGTTATGATCCATTTGACTTTTCGTCCCAAAAACGGATAAACAGGTAGCACTCGGAGGGAATTAAATGGCCGAGCAGCTCTTTTAGAGCCTTACGCCATATTAGTTTCTAAGTATGTGATTGACCAAAACAGTTTTGAGTAGATAATTTCAGGACGTGAAGGGCGATTCTCAATTTTAATGGTTTGACCCCTCAGTCAACATCCATTCAGTCACTTGAAATCCCCCCCAAGACAACCTTGTCCACCCTACATCATTCTAGCCATTTTGGAACCCCTCTTGTCCAGTTCTTCTAAAAACCTCCCCTACCCAATCGTTTGTCCCCCTCACCCCATTCCACTCCGCTCCTAATGCTAGTAGCATCCCGAAGAACCAGATGACTACTACTTAAGCCAACAAATGACCGGTTGTTTGAGAACCATTAGTTAGTCGGTTATGCTTTAATTAAATTGAATATCAAGATTTCTATATGTCTTGTAAACCAAGATTTTCTCTAGGTGACACTAATAATTGCCAAAGGAAAAAATGAGAGAAAAAAACTATTGAAATTTAAAAAAAAAATCGCCTACTATCTACAGGTTCCACACTTTTATTACATGCAAGATTTTTTTCGATAACGTCTTTTGATAACGTCTTTTGATGTCAAGCTTAGCAAATTTTGGTTTCAACTATTCATAACGGCAAAATTTTGCCAAATATTGACATATTTACAAATGTGTAAAAGTTGCAAACGAGATTGTCCTGGTTCAGCTGTGCTCCAATTTTGGAGCGCTAATTATTGGGCACACGGGATCGGAGATTATTTATTACATTTACATCATGTCAAAGACAAAGCTCTATGCATATCACAAAAATTGTTTCATATGTTTTGTTTTCAAAAACGCCAGAATTGATTTAAATACCGAAAATATCAACATGTTCTCAATTTTAAAACTAAACAAATAGCGGCAATTTCTGAAGGTTAGCGACCGACCAGACCGAACAAAAAACGTAAGAGCTTTTGTCGTTTTTGTTCAACTAAAACCAAACATATCGTTGATTTTCTTACGTTTAAAAGCGATGATTTCTGGACTAGGGTTATCTACCGTTGTTCCCCTATTGCTGATAAGTTTTTAAAAGATTTCCAGTGTGAAAAGTTTTAAAAGCCAAAAATGGTAACATTTGCGAAATTTTTAGGTTCTGGAAAAATTATCCATTTTGGGTTTCAGAAAAATTTGTTCTTGGGCTGCTTGCCCGCAGACCAGATCAACAAAGTTGACGGAAAGACAACAATAAGAGTGTGGAAAGGAAAAAACTACAATCACGTGTTCTGCAAAAAAGCCTGTGAATTACGTAATCATTCGATTGCAGTTTTGTCAATTCGAGATATAAGCGGAAATGAAACATCTTGTACGTGTTTGGAGTCTTTGTGGAAGAACATTTTTGATGTTACTGATACTGATTGGCCGAATTTATGTGAAAATGGCGCGTATGTGACGTCATTGGGTTTGTCGAAGTGTGATCAAGGGAAATTATTGGATCTAAAGCAAACGGCAGTTCCTCAGGTATGAAACTTTTCAAACAGTTTTTAGTTTTCAATAAGTCACACTGGCTCACAAAAAACAGCCAGCAATTTTTTAGATTCGCCCTTCTGTTTAGGTCTCTTTATGACCCGCAACAGATCGGATTTTGCAAAAACGTTACCATGTAAAAAAAAATCAAGTGAAAGTGGAGGGCTCAGAAAGATGAGCGGGGGGGGGGGGGGGTGGGGGCTGTCAGAATTAACCCAAATTTCCATGAATGCGTTTGGCTTCCAAAAGGGTTCCATGAATGCGTGTGGCTCCCAAAGGGTTTGGCTTCCAAAGGGTTGAATCAATTTCCTCCGTTAAAATTATTGATTGCAGAATTGATGGATTTTTTCAACAATCCCCCCTCCCCACTTTGGTACCCTTTGAAGAGACGCTCCACTTCTGTGCTGTACTTTATCACAACATTACTTGGCCCACAGTTTGGATAGCCTAATATCAGTTTCAGCACAATTGCGGACAACTGTCAGCCGCCATGCCTCTCATGTGCTGTGGGTTGTAATCCGGAAGTCCCATGGACCTGTAGGAAACTCCTTTTGCTTTGTATTCCAATTCGGCTAATTGCCTTTGCATGGCGTATTTTATTTCATTCGGTTGAACCATATCCGGAAAACACAGCCCCAGACAAAACGGTCCCAAGCTTAACAGTACCAAATTTCAATAAATTCTCAGAAAAAACAGTCCCAGGCAAAATAGTCCAATAAATGAAGAAAAAATAGTCCTCAATAAACATTGAAGCCATTGCACAAAAATTAAGAGATAATATATTAATGTTTCTGAATGCATTGTCTTTAACAGACATGAATCAAGGTTAAACCAAAAACTTGTTTCAAAAAACATTATTTGGCAAAAACTATTGTGATCAGCTTAATGTTTGTTCATTGATATATAATCATATGAATGACTTAAGGGGTTTCTTTGTTATTTAGTGTGCATATGCGTAACTCTGTATTTAGTTCGGCCTATTTTGTCTGGGAATGATTTGCGTGCTATTAGGATTTAATTGTCTGGGACTGTTTTATTCTGGGACTGTTTTGTATGTTCAACAGTTAAACATAGAGTGCGTATATGCGTCGAAAGTTATTAGTCGTCTCTAGTTGGTTAAAAAATCGCGCGCTTAAAGTCTATTCAAGAATAGTCCTTCCACTTATAGCCAAAGGGGGGCAATTGTTGAAAAGATTCGATTTGATTAATTTCCTGTGTTGTCTCTTAGATAGGCTGCAATAAATCTGATATTTTTATTTGTAAAATTCACATAATACTAATTGTTTCCTGCGTTCTAGGTGGCGCTTTTATCTGTACCCGGAAGTGGAGCTAAATGGACAAGGTAAGATAATTTCAGTTACTATCTTTTATGGGAAAACTAAAATCGAATTTAAATGTTTTTGTCATTAGCCTCAATTTTTGGTTATCAAATTTCCTCATGATTCAATCGTGTTTATATGAAAAATATGCAGCTGTAATATTTCGTAACAGAACTACCCTTACGAATCAAGAAAAATATCTGAAAAAATATAAGCTTTGAAGATTATGAACGGGTTCAAAATGATCGAAGAACAGTTGCAATGGTGGGCTACAGGTATTGACTAACGCAACCAAGTCGAATGAATCAGCTATTGTTGAAACAATAATAATTTTGTGGTATCGACCATGTACATTATCTAAAGTTTTTGTTTTCATTTTTTTTCATGTTTTTCAACTTTTTTATTTTTTTAAGAAAAATATCTTTCAACCGTTCTTACTAACAACAGTGCCCAAAGATTTGTAACCTCTTGTTTACAGTTCGTCTCAGCAGATAATAGAGCTACAGACGTATGTGTGAAAGTAAAGCGCTTGAAAAACATTGTTCCATAGATTTAAAAGCGAAATGAGTCTGGTTCCTACAATCCGTAACGTATCAAAGCAAAATTAAAAGAAATCGTGTTTGATGTGATTTTGGGGAGTACAAAATACCCACGGTTAGTTCACTTTGGTAGGTAGATTCTAAAGTTTTTGTAGAAATGATGGCTGAAAAATATCGGCGGTACTGGTGTTATTAAGTTATAAAATTATATTTGCTATGTTCAGTTATGCTAAGTATTTTTTTGAAATTTATGTTAAAAAGGTTTTTATGATAAAATTTTGCTGAATTAAGCTTTTTGTATTTTATGTTGAAAAAAGTTTAGTGATAAAATTTTGTTTAAGTAAGATTTTTCGAACTTTTTTTATGGCGATAATGATCAGTTAGAATGCAATTGTTTTGATAACTGCTCTTAGGCGTTTGTGAAGCTCACAAGTGGTGAAGTTACAAAATTTGCTCAACACTTTCATTCAAGAAGCTATAAATCAAAAATTTCAAATTATTGCTGTTCTTGCGATTTTTACCTCAAGAATTGGTTTCAATATTGGATAAGAGGTGGAAGAATCATCAGTGGTCAGTGACCTTACGAAATCACGTTCCCCAGAAGACTCAATCAGAGAAAAATAATTTTCTCTTTTTAACGTTAAAAAGCTTATTTTTTAATTGGCTGTAACATCGTATAAATTTTTCAGCAATCTTCGGGAAAAAAAAATCCAAAATTTTCATTTCTTTGCTCATATTTTTTATATCTATGCGGTCACCACCACTTTTTTCTTCTTAGGTTGTCCTAAGGAGTTTTGAAATAAAGTGATATAAGAGTGTTACAAAAAAACGAAAACATTTTTGTCCCAGGTCATTAGGTTTTGGCTTAATTAAAAAACAATTGACCTGTGGACATTTTGAGGTGGAGAAAACGAGGGAGTTATTTTTTGACTTTTACTCTTTATTTTTTTAATCTACCGATCAACCAAAAAACTCGAAATTTTTCTTAGCTGGGTTTTGGATTCTTGTTTTCTATGGCTTTTGAATACTTAATGTTTTTAGGTCATTAGAGTCAGTTCAAGTTAGTTGCTGGCTTTGCTTCGAGTGGCGCACGAATTTCGGCCGTCTTCCTTTTCAAATGAGCATTACAAAAAAGAGTGATGAAAAAAAGATTCTGAAAAGAGCAATTCAAAGCTCTCAATATACAATGAGTGATAAGACAAAAGCTAGCTGAATTTGTCTTTAAGGCGACAAAAAGCTGCAAACAGGCTCAAAATGGAGCAAAATTTGCACGAGATTTTTCATCCTCAGTAACCTATGAAAACTGCCTGTGAATATTTTTTCATAATTTTTCTGCTGGATCCCAAATATATGAAAATGATAACAATAAAAAATGTCCAGGATATTCTGAAAATGTCGCAGTTCTTTTCTAATCATTTAATTTTTTCTTATGCTTTCAAAAAACACAATGCAGAACTAGTCGGCCGCCGTTCTAGTTTTACTGATTAAAAAGTATTTCTGAAAATTTCGCAATGCAAATAATTCAACTTTTCATTCAAACTGTGTTCCTTCGATTTTCTTTGAGTAATACTGGAATTTCATCTTTTTAAACAAAATACGAAAGATTGACGACTTATTATGTGATGATGGGCAGCTAGTTTGAGAAACAATTACAGAACTCCAAATAGCTAAGCAAATTTAACGAAAGTCAAGGAAAACTAAGGAATAAAGAGAAAAACTCATGAAAATGATTTGCTTCCTTTGCATGAAAAATTTACTGTTTCATTTTTTTAAAAATTTTTTTCCGCTGAAAGGTTACACGTTAATCTGTATACTTTTTAAGATGTCTAGCATTTATGATTTGAGAGGATTCGTTGAAAATTGGCCAATTTTACAATTTAGCGGCTTAGATTGAACTGTTTCAGCTACTTTTCCTGTGTTTACAGAAACTTGTTCGAAAAGATGACGGGCGTCAGGGCTGGAGGTTTCGCACCTGGTTCTTTCAACGATGGACTGCATGACATAATGATACCGAGATCTGAAGAGAAGTCAGCTCTTGAGTTTCATAACATTCCTAATCAGAAATGTTAGTGGTATCTTTTGGCTTCTAAATGAATAAATTTCCAAAATTTGTTTTATTTTGCTTTATAAAATCATTTCCCACTTGTAGAAAAATATGCGCCTCTTGAAAACACAAGTCAATATTTTTCCTCGTTTTGCATCACAAATTTCTTGATCTCTTGAAAAGCGTAATGAAAAATTTCAAAGTCATTATTACAAATATTTTTACAGATATTTTTACAAAGAATCGTGACCTATTTGAGTCCCAGCAATTTTTCTGAAACCTTTCTGAATCCGATTGTTGACACACCTAACTTATGTCTATTATTAGATGAAGCCACTTAAATCAAGAAGTAAAATCAGTAGTAAATTACCTTCAAATAAATGCATCATTATATTTGAAAAAAAATAGTTTGAACAATACAACTCTTATGACTAAACTACTCTAAGAAATGAAGTTTCATAAAATGTTTTTTAGGAGTTTAACAAATGAATTAAAGACAGTTTACCTTATGGTCGCATCTACCTACGTCTTAATAATCTTTGAAATCTAAAAACCAGATAGCGATTGTGGGCTTGCTACGGAGCATGATGAAAAAATTCGCCAAAACTACGAACAAGTTTTTATCTTCCATGCACAACAACGGGTCTTCTTGTTGACATAAATGTTTTCAATCCTAGGTTAAAAACTTCAGAAGGGACGGATTTTGGGGATAACAGTGAGTATTATTTAAGTTACTTATTTAAGTATTTATTTAAATTGTTTGCTGAAAAACATAAAGACGGGCTTTTTGAAAAAAATATTTGCGTTTTCGTTTTTTTGTGTTGTTCTACGTTTTAGTTGATCAGGAATCATTTCTAAATATTAACAAATACTGTTTTTCAAAAACTATTCGGCCACTAGCTCCCAATCACAGATTAATTTTTGTATTGGTATTTTTGCTTTCTGGATCGTTATTTGGCGTTAAATTCTCTATTGGTATTGCCTTTAACAGATCATTAAAGAAAACTCAAACCACTCAAAAATATTAAATATAAAAATGCAAAAAAAATGGTTAAAAGCAAATAGTTTTCTGGGCGCCAAAACAAAAAAAACTCAATGAAATTGAAACCCCAGTAATGTATATTGTAAGCCTCTTCCTTCAATGAGTCACACGAATGTAGAACTGCAACGGCCTGCAAGACAAATAATATCAATTTGCTCATCGGTAATTATTGTTGAAAGATGCAGTTAGTTGAAGTTAAAATTTAAAAAAATTTCTACTTTAAAGATAGTCTGTAAAATGCATAAAGAGAAACGACTACTCGAAAGAAGCAAATAAGATTTCAATATCTTGGCTTTGAAAAAGATAGCGAAAATTGTATTTTAGTTTACCAAAAAAAATGAAAAAGACTTATGGATTTTCTAGAGATAATTTGCATTTAAAAATTTTCTTTGAAAAAATTCATGAATTGGTAGCTGAAATTTGATTCTGCAAAAATTCATTAGGGATTTTATATGTCTCAATTTCCTCCTTTTGAAATCTAATTTTCGCAAACCCATTATCACTGTGTTTCTTGCCTTAGAATGAAAACTTCAGATGACAAGCATCAACAGAAAATAAAAAAAACGATATCTATTTATAAAAATCAACAAAATTTCAAATTTTGCCTATTGAGTTGAAGTATTATAAAAAAACTCGTTGGAAGCTGAAACTAGAGGAACATTAACGCAAATTGGGAAACAATCAATTTAGCAAATAAATAGCCGAATTCTATTTTGCTGATTACTCTTGATTTCACATTAAATACAATGTTGTCTCTGTGTTTAGATCACAGACAAAACTTTTCTCAATCATAAAAAATGAGAAAATTTGCAAAAAGTTGATACGACAGCGGAATTATTGAAAAGGTTGAAAGTTTAGACAACTTCCAAATATTCGAAAGAAAAACGTTGAAACTTTTGAAAGAGATTAGCAATTTCATTGCAATTGATTTAAAGTTATTTGAGAAACATTTTAATGAAAACTACCTCTCTTTTAATGAATCTCTCTCTCACACTCTATCTCATATACAGCAAAATTTTTGAAAAGATTTAACAAGATATTTCACATCCCATAAGAAAACATTTAAAAGAGAAGTTGTATGGTAGCATGCCATTTTATAATGTTGGATTATATTTTTGATAACGAGCTGATTAGATCGACAGAAGAAATGAAGTACCAGAAATGAAAATTTTCTGATTAAAACTGGGTAATTATATTTCAACAAGGTAAATTTACGGCAAAAAATAAACTTCGTGTGATATACCTTCATTGAAACTTTCGGGGTCTGAGAAGAACGGAAATCTGAGGAAATCCTATCATTTAACGCGGAAACCGTTTACAACCATTTTACATGATTTTTATAGTTCTTTTCCGTCTGATGGTTGTTCGGTATCAAATGAAAAATATCACACCACAGATTGATTACGTCTTTATACCAGGGTCGAGGTTTTTGGGTGACATTTTTTAAGAAATGCGTTGAATGCGTTAAAATTTTGTAAGAAATATGGTGATTGCGGTGAATGTGGTGAAAAAAAAATCACCACATTTCACCGAACTTCTTACAAAATTTCATCGCAAAAACTACCGCATTTCTTGCAAAAATTCAAAGCATTCGTTTTTCAACATTTACTTAAATTCACAAGAAAGACGATAGAAGTAAGTGACAGTTGGCGCAGACATGCAGGAGGTAAGAGGTTCAAACCCGTGTAAGGAAAGTTTTTTTTGTAAGAATACAGAGAACGCGATGAGAATAAATAATTCATCGCAAAAAGATGTATGAAATAAGCGGTGAAAATTATTTTTTTTCACCGCATTTCACCGCTTTTCTTAATAAAATTCATCTCCGAACCTTGATCCCTGGTCAAGTTTTGGCGATGAATTTTTGTAAGAAATCCGGTGAAATGCGGTGAAAAATAGTAATTTTCACCGCGTAATTCTTGCATCTTTTAGTGAACGCGGCGAATCGCGGTGAATTATTTATTTTCACCGCGTTCTCGGTACTCTTACAAAAAAGACACTTCCGTACACGGATTCGAAGCTCTTACTTCCTGCAAGTGTTCAACTTCTTATTCCACTGCGCCAATTGTCACTTACTTCTTCCATAGTTCTTGTGAATTTAATTAAATGTTGAAAAACGAAAGCGATGAATTTTTGTAAGAAATACGGTGAATTTTGCGGTAAAGTTTTGTAAGAAATGCTGTAAAATGCAGTGAAATATTTTTTTCACCGCATTCACCGCATTTCTTACATTAATTTGCCACAAAAATTGATGCGGTGAATTTTTGTAAGAAATGCGGTGAAATACGCTGAAATATTTTTTTCTCGCCGCATTCACCGCATTTCTTACAAAAATTCACCCCACTCACCGCATTTCTTACAAAAATTCACCCAAAAACCTCGACACGGGATACAAAACAATATAATGTTTTTTCAAAGAAAATTAATAACCGCACTTAGTTTTTGCCATGGCGTTGTAGTACGACAATGTTTTATTTTGCAATGTATACATTTGTAGCCACAATGAGCAACAAAGCCGACAAGGTTATCCTTCTGATCCGGAACCCTTTCCAAAGCTCTCTGGCCGAGTATAGCAAAACCCAGAATAACACTGTCGCCGGGTTCACAGATGTTCAAGCCTTTTTGAACCAAAACAAAATTCACAGTTTCGCCGACTTCTTCAAAAACCAACTTAATCAGCTGTTGCAATTGGTCACGACTTACGCGGCGTTGAAGAAACCAGTTATGTTCCTATTTTATGAAGATATGGCCGATAATTTATTGCGAAAGTTGATGGAACTGGCCGAATTTGTGGGTTTGGGCCAAAGAACTGAAATTTTGGACCGCTCGATTTGTACTGTACTGAGTAATAGCATTGCAAAAGACACTCAACTCGTTCATAACGCCGATTTGATTTCAACGGCTGCAAAATTGATCGATAAAAAGCACGCGATTGAAACTCTTGTAAATATTCGACAAGTTTTTGTTAATCATAACTGCTCGTTCAAACGAATTGATGAGTATGTGTTGTCGATAGAAAAACTATAATAAAATCAGGAGTGAAAAGAATTTTTACTTAAAACTCAAGAGGACAACGTACTTCTTTAGTTTAGTGTGTGATGTTGCGGCTCTTCTCATTATGGCCAATAACCCCATCCCTGCCACGAAAATCAATTACTAAATTTGGTGTAATAGCCATTTTGTTATGGGGGGGGGGGGGTGTTATTGTTAATGACTGGCAAAAAAATGATGTGTTGGAGTTATAGGTATAATGGGAAAAACCAGTTCTGTAAATATCAACTTTTGACGATAAATTGATAATCTTTGAAGTATTTGATAGTACTTTCTTAATAGGTTCTTAGTAGTTACCTATTCATATACTTTAAATACGAGATAAATCAACACATTTGTTACCATACAGGTATTTGTTTCGACAAATCTTGGGCTTTTTCGATTATACCCCCCCCCCCCCCCTTTCATAGCACAATCTTCGAATACCTTCATTGTGGCGAACAGGAGCTATCTTTTGCTTTAACTCCGCATTAAATCAGAGTATTTTAATGCTTTTCTCTTCTAAACTTTCTGTTCGTGAATTATTATATCCTGATCACCATGATTATCATTGTTCTTAGTTGATAGCAACTGGATAAAATAAGTATTTGGTGCAGATTTGGTTCGTCATAGCAATTTTTGTGAACTATTGTGCTTCGGGGGATTGCTTCGCGGGAGCGCTACTTAGCGATCCAATGGTGAATCGCTCGCAACACCAACTACAAAAAAAATTAAATAGAAGGTTTGGATTTAGGAATCTTAGCAAGCAGAGAAAGATTAATTATGGTTCTTACTATTCTTTGCAAATTCAAACTAAAAAACTTTGTCTGTTTTATAAGGAGTCAACTACGTTCTTTATATGATTACTAAAAAATATTCATCCAAGGTCTGTGATGACAATTTGACTAGGTAATGTCCAGAGTGTATATTGACCGCAGATAGTTGGTCTCTTCATTTACATCAATAAAATTGTGCTCGCATGTGTATACTTTAAAATAATGTGCCCCATATGCGCCTCAAAAATTGTCATCAGTCTGAGGCCCCGAGCTGAAGTGACCTCTGATTACACTCGCTTGATTAATATCTGCTACTTCTGCGTTCGAATCTACATGGGCTGGAAGATCTCACAAACGCAAGATTGTCTTCTAATCAGAGGCAGACTGGAGCAAACTTTGGTGTGATTGTAGACAGTTTTGAACGCATGTGGACTTGGTCAGTTGCAAGTTTGATTGCAAATGGGTCTGCTGTGAGAGAAATTTTGAGCACAATTAAATTTGATCAAAGCCAAAAAAACCAAAAGAAAATTGATGTTCTTTTTTTTCTTTTTTGATTAATATTTACTGGCTCTACCATTTGCCAACATTTTAGACAACGTCTGATCCATCATCACATTGCAAAAATTGCATTTGCTCGAGTACATATACTCGGAACATCGCTGTTTTATGCATTTATTTTACACCAATGTATTAAGATCGGTGAAACTAAGCGAGCGC
The DNA here is from genome assembly GCF_964194025.1 of Convolutriloba macropyga. Taxonomy (NCBI): domain Eukaryota; kingdom Metazoa; phylum Xenacoelomorpha; order Acoela; family Convolutidae; genus Convolutriloba; species Convolutriloba macropyga. Next base: position 13,449,370 of record NC_134476.1, on the reverse strand, counting down.
AAATAAGCCCAACACGCTCAAATTGCGGTATATAGGTCGGTAGATTTCGCATTTTACAGTGTGCGAATGCTAGTGACAAGTCTAATAGATTCCAATCCTTTGATCTCGTCACTCTTTTCCGTACGGTTGATGTCAGCCGCTACCGCTCTTTATGAATTATTATTCAGAGAAGAGTTTTATTCTAATTGAGGGATTTTATGAAATTATTAGGTCGGATTAACTAGTAACAAAACGTAATAATTTCAAAATCCAATAAGATGACAAAAGAATTGTAAAATATGATCGAAATGTTAGCAACGCGATTTAGGGGATTAATCACTAATTCTCAATGCTATTCGTCGCTAGAATGCGCTTACGGGATTAGCGACGGAGAATTGCTATTTGGTAGGTGATTTTTGCATTGTAGTTGATTTTTGGGCAAATTTGCTAAAATACGAAAAACCAGCCAATTGGAGAATCAATTGAAGTCTCATCAGTCTCTGTGACAGCAATTCGGGGGTCTGCATTCATGCTCCTTGCAAGGGATGCGAGATTATGGACACATGAAACGGGATCAAATCTTTGAATCCTTAATCAAGAAGTTAAGAGATTTATTTACGAGTTCAAAATAAGAAGAACGCAGATTGATCCTTTTATGATGAGCCGCCAAAACGCGTGCAGCAAATGGGAGCCTTATTAATGTGCAGTTCTACTATTTTTTGTCTTACCTGACCAAAGTGGCGAGAATAAAACAAACATTTTACATGTGGAAAAATAAAAAATGCTGACCAAATGAGATTCTTAAACTGTTGATCTGTTGTTGTATTGATAACCATCGTTGTGTCAACCAAGTTAATTGTCAAATAATTGTTTTATTAAAATCCATTGAATTATATTGGCTCTGATCCAAATCAAGAGGTGAAGCAGCTAACAGCAGACAATCCAATACAAAAATTATGGTTGAGAAAATTTTCTTCGCCAGTCTGCCTGCCCAATTTCAGGAATTTTGCACGAATTATACAAAATTGACATAAAAAACCGAATTGTTTCCACAATTTGGGATTTTTGCAAGCAAAACTGTTCCATCTAAATTGAACTCTTACAATGTTTTGCCAATATGTCAAACACGATTACTTGAACATGCTATGCGGACAGTGAAACTCAGACAAGTTTAGAAAAGTTCGAATTAGATTTCTTCGGGCGCCTGTGAGTGTGATCCGAAACAATTTCGCTAGTATCTTTTTTATTGGTGATCACTTCTGGCGCAGGATATTCTTTTCGGAGAAGGTTTTGAGCGCAGGACTGTCAGATCAAAAATGACGGTGTTGAATATTTGAGTCTGATCAGAATCGAATTTAAAGGAATTTAGCTCCGATCATAAAGCAAAGGTGGGTCCAATCAGAAGTCATTATAGGCTCACTTAAAGAGAAAAAATCTGAGATGACGTCTGTCTGTGAATGATAGGCGTCTGTGAACTAAGCCTGGGTGTGTTTAGTAAGTTGGTTCCTAAGTGCCTGGTGACTGTAGCTGGGAGAATATGGCATGTTGTAATCAATAATCACAAAATACAATCCCTGTGATTGTTTTTAAAAATCGAAATTCTCTTGAGGATTAAATGGCTCACTTTCATTGAAACTAAAACTGATCAAAATTTTTGATAAGTTTTTTGTTTCGGTATTTAAGTTTCATATTTATTAGTAGAACAAATATTAAATACCTGACCTCGTGTTAGCAAAAAGAAAATTCATATAAAAGAGTAATGGTGTACTGGGTTTGCAGGCACAGGGGAGGATGAGCATATTAGCAAAAAATGTAATTGTACTGCTTTCTGTCAGCATGTGTCTGATTTATTATGCTCCTCCTCCTCCCCTGTGCTTGCAAGCCCATAACACCATTCCTTAAAAAGCAGCATTAAATTAACAGTATTGTTTCTTGAACAAAATAGAACAATGCACTGGCGAGAAACGTGTTGAAGAGACCAAAAATATGCATAGAATGGGCTAAATAATAGACGGCTTTCCATACGTGGCTTCAGTTTCTACAGAACCCTATTTACAACCTAATATCTCATTGCTCTCCATACAGATTGATGAATAAAAAAATGGAAGCATTCTAGCATAGTTAATGCATACATACATAGTTAATGTCTGTGATTTCAATTTATTTTTCTTTTTTTTACTCTAAAAATTACGTCACAATGTTTTCACATTTCAAAAAAATGAATCTTGAAAGTCCTGGAATGAAAACTTAAATTGTTTCCATTGATTTGAGTTCAGAAACCAGTTTGCTAAGCAATAATTTGTTCTAAATGTTTGTTCTAAAACAGAAGAACCCTGATTTGTATTTTTTATATATTGCAAGAATTTTGCGACTTTTGAATTAGCTTGCAGGGTTCTTGAAAGTTTTAAATTCGCCCCTAAATAGGGTTCCTATTCATGTATCATGACATAAAGCTTTTAGGACCAGCTTGCAAATTCGAATCCACTCAACACTGTCATTGTTGCTCTGAGGTTTTTTATCTGCCTGAAACCTGCAAAATGACACCGTGTCTGAATCATTTTACTTCAGTTTGATAGCAAAACCATTCCTAACAAAATCTTCTAACCGATTTTTTGTGTTGCTAAACTAGATTGAAATCCAAGACCGAACTGACCTATGATCAGACCGTTCCAGACCAAAGTGACCTCTGTGTTCCAGACTGAACAACTCTGATCAGACTTGTATGCTTTCGATATCACTTCTGATCTTACTGTTGCAGACCAACATCATCCCTGATCAGGCAATTTCCTGGCCAATTTCCTGACCATTGTCCCGACTTTCGCGCGCTTCTCAAGATTTTTCTATAGTATGTAATTTGACCGTACAATGCATAGGTACAATCTAAAACATAACCGACTAAACGTCGGAAGAATTGCTCTTGAACGACTAGTGGGAGCTCTAATCAATTGCAGCCTGCTTCAGTCGGGGGGGGGGGGGCATAAATGGGACTAAGAAGATCTATAGTGAGCTTCAAATAACCCCATTAGAGGTTAACATATACCACTATTAGGATTTAAATTGAAATTGACACCAGTTTCGGCGCTTTTCATTTGACTTTTAGTATTAAATTGCCGCCAATTGAGTTCAGCTGCGTGAAATTGTGAGTGGGAGAGAATTTTAGATCACGCGAAATGCAAAAAGTCAAGGGCGTAAAAGTCACTCGAAAAGTCAAAATTGTCAAGCGATAATTTTGCATTAAAAAAAGACACACGTTTACAATAATTGCTATGAACTACGTTCAAGAGCAATTAAAAATTGTCTTCGGTCTAGCAGGTCTAAGAAGGCATTTCAGTCTAGCACCTCAACCAGAGCATAATGTTCTAACTTTGATTCAAAACTTTCGGCCACAAAATACTCTGAGTTCTATCATAGTTCCTTTTCACTTAGTTCTCTACTTGTCAGTCTTAGTTCTCCGTCAGTTTTTTTTCAGCTGTAGATCAAAATTCTTTATTGTGTTTTTCTATTTTGTCCTTTGTTTATTTGTTTACTAAACTTGTTCTTACAACGCTTTTTACCAATTCTCAATTCAACAACTTACTAGGACTGGGAGGCGTGTAGTATCCATACTTTTTATTTCTATTTGGAACGAATTCATGCGTCTGCCGATCAATAAATCGCTTCTCAAAACACGCTGCCACAGTATTGGAACCGGAAACAGCTGTATTTTTTCTGTACCTTGATTCAAACTTCTCCTGTATAACATCTTTCATCGTCATTGGCGAAAAAGGTTTGTTCTTCTTGATAAGGTAGAAAGGCGGGGCTGGACCCGCGTAACCCCTCCTCAACGCACGCATGACATTGAAAAAGAATATTTCGATACCTTCGGTGTAACTTGCGGAGCTCATTTCTGGAACGCTTTCGCCAAAGTTGACCAGAAGCGGTTGGAAGAAAAGACAATAAACAGTTAGAGCCTGGTACATGTGGAGCCCTAAAGTCTGGGAGTGCCAGTGGAATATGAGAGCTAGTTGTCGATCGTTCAAGATTTTGTCCATTTCCTTCGCTGTTCCGGAGCCAATATTGCTATGACACTTCTCCAGCAGTTTCTGTGAAATATTTCACATGCTTGAAAGACGTAAAGTTTTATCCCGACGTACAACTCGGGATAAAAAAGTCAAAATCCTCACAAAAGTTTTCCAATGGATCCATCTTTTAGAATGGTTCCTTTTGGTCACGAAGATTTTGGAAGATTGTTGTACAAAATGGGTATCTATCAGAATCTTGCAAAATATATGCAATGTCAAGGAAATTTCCGGAAGGAAGAAGACGGTAAAACACCATATAAAAATATTATCAGGATACGTTCGAAACATTTTTGTTTTTACAATTTAAAGTGATAGAATCAAAATTACGTTTTCATAAGATAGATTAACTGTATCTATTTTTGTCAGCATTTTTTTTTCAACATAATTCTTCTCAGTCTACTGGTCCAGTCTGCTGGACTAATCTGCTTTTCCTACCAAGAGCCTGAAATTTCCTGGTGTTTCTCTCATCGATAATCTTACGTTTAGAAAATGACGATACCGATTCTGTCTTACGTTTAATATCGACGATATCGAATCTTTTTTATGTTAAATACCCGAACAAAAACGACAATAACGACAAAAAGTTCATAAGAAATTTCGCCGTTTTTGGCAAGAATAAAACGATGACTCCGACAATTTTTTATGATTGAAAACCAAAAAATTCTCAACTAAAATCTTCTTAAGTTTGATTAAACAGAAATTTTGTTAGTTTCTAAAGACAAACTGTACTTTGTTTTCGTTGAATTCTTCCTGAAAATTCTAACTACAACCATCAAGTTAATTTTCAGATTTTAATAGTTTTATTTAATTCCAAAAATCTTTATATCAAGCTTAATCTTTTCTTGAATGGTAAACTCAACAAAGCAGATAAATTTTTGGAGAGTTAGCGTGCTGAAAAATGCAGCATAATGTTGTCACAACAGGTCAAAACCGAGGTAATAAATCATACAGTTTCTTCCATTTCATGCCAGTTCTTAAACGATTCTTAGAAAACACACTAGGTCACATATGAAAAATTATAGGTAGCCAAGCAAAAGCCATTTTTGATTTCCTAAACCATACAGGATTCATACAAAAATTTTTAAATCCAAAAAATTTCATAGTCTTCAATTTCAGCAGAAATTATACAAGATAATATTATCACACCAAAAACATTGAGTGTTGAACAGATTACCATATAATGTTGTCAGGTGTCTCTTAAAGTTAATTGATTTCATGTGTTTTTTTTACTAATTAGGTAAGCCAAAACAGTAAATCTTGATTGAATACCTTTTAAAGAAATGATTTTAAAGATTCCTTCAATTTTTTCCCATATATATTAGAAATGAGCGGTTAAGGGTATAAACTGGCCACACAGAGTTTCAAAAATTTAAACGATTTGTTTGACTAACTTTTTTTGTTTGACACGAAACTTTGTAAACATAACCGGTAGATTGCAGGAATAGCTGCGAAAGAATAGACTTGCGTGCCGTATAATAAAAATAGAAACAAATACAAATACAAATTGGAAAAAAATCGACGCCACTCAAAGAGCTAGGTAAAAATAATTAAGCGATAAAATAACAAAACTTGTTAAATTTCATTATACAGAAGCCTTTTATTAGGGAACTTTACTGCACATATGAATTATTTTGACTTGATAACATTTCAAATTAAACTCAAGTTTTAAAGCGCAAAAGTCATTTTAATGAGTGAGGTAAGTCAAGTATGATCAAAATCTAATCAGGCAAAAGATCTTTAAATCTTTGACAGAGAGAGAATAAGAATTGACGTCACGCGCGCAAACACCGTTAGTAAGAGAAAGAAGTCATTCAGAAAATTTGATTTTTCAGCTTTGCTGTGTGAACAATGTAAAACGAAAAGGAGAGTCAGACCAGGAAACAAAAAAACCTGGCAAGACAAATCTTGACGTACAGTTCAAATAAATTTCATTGACTAAACAAAAACTAAACCTAGAATGGACTATGAGTGAGTTAGTAAAACCATTTCCAAATAAATCAGATAAAAACAAGAATAAAAAAAAATAGAAAATCAATGTCAAAGTGCCACATGTGAACAAAAATCACTAGCGAGAAAAATAAATTGGGGTCAAACAAAAAACTAGACCTAGAACGAACGCTGAATGGATTGACAAAACAATTTTGGAGAAAAATCCGATCCAAAAATTTAAAAAATAAAAAGTAAAAATCAAAGTAAAATTGACGCATGTGAATAAAAAGCCACTAGCTGGTAAGCGAATTTTTGTTCAAAAACCGTTTTCTCAGTCTACTTTAAAATTAGAGTGGAAAATTTTCACGTCCCAAAATCACTTGCTTTTGTGTTGCACTTCCTGTGCACTCGATTTTGATTTCAAATATCATGAAAATATGTGAACAGATTTTTTAAAAAAAAGACAGCACTCCAATAAAATTCATATTCTTTGAATTGTAAAAAGCCAAGAGTAAAGCAATATAGCTCCTCTCAGCTTACAGCTATATTAAGCATTGCATTTAAGGGATATTTTGATCACTTCCTGTGCACTTCTTTGCACTTCCTGTGCACTCGAATTGGACTTCAAAAATCATGAAAATATGTGAACAGATCTTTAAAAAAAGACAGCGCCCCACTAAAATTCATATTCCTTGAATTGTAAAAAACCAAGAGCAACGCAAAATAGCTCCTCTCAGCTTACAGCTTCTCAGCTATATTAAGCATTGCACTTAAGGGTTATTTTGGTCGATCACAATGTGATGCTGGGGAACCACATAATTGATGTTCTTATCAATTAAAAATTAAGAATGATATTAAAAGAAAAAAGGTCTTACTCTTTTTAATCATTTTAGGATCTCAAATGATTTCTTGCTAGTCATAGAAAATTATATATGATTTTTTGGTAATCATACAAGGATCAACTATGATTTCTTTGGTTTCATAATATGATCAGACTAAAACAACAAGTATGAAATTTTTGTATTATCCTTGCATGAAATCATTGGAACTTCAAACATGGAATTCAACTGGTATATTAATTACAAACGAGGTATAATGACAAATAAAACTTGCCTGGTTCCCATTTGTTGCCCTCTTTTTAATAACATTCTTTTATTAAAATTTCTTTGGTTTTATTCCTTAGTTTTTATTAAATTAATATTAGTTTAAGTATATATGATTTTTGATCATTTTCGTTCGATAGAAATTGTCACTGTTCATTAACTTTCAACAATTCTTCTCGAAATTTTGGATTTTCCTTGTATCCGGAATTGTTAAATTTTTGATTGAACGTAACTGAGGTCCCGCAATTCTGCGCAACACATATTCAGGTCCTACAGATATTACAAATGGCAAAAATACAAGGTTATAGGTACACTGGAAATAGAAACAATTAAAACTTTGTTCTCCAAGTTGCTTTTCAATAGCAAAGCAAATAGACAAATTTGCTAATTACAGTGGTTTGTTAACCAGCTTTGAATTTTCAGCCTATCTTTGTTTTAAAAAGGACTCAAATTTCAAAATAAATTAAGATTTGTCCAGTATAAGTGAAAATATTGTAGGAAATGCGCTAAGTGCGCTCTATGGGTTGATCCTATTAAAACGGAAACAACTTTTCAGGGCATATCTTGCACAAATCGGTTTAGAGCAGATCCCAGAATTTTTTTGGCATTTTACACACACACACACACACACACACACACACATATATATATATATATATATATATATATATATATATATATATATATAAATATTTATTTAGAGGAAAAGTCGGATCTTTTCCGTTTGTGTCCCCCAGTACGTTACGCGCCCCCCATTTATAGAGCACGTGCCATTACATAGTAAATAATGTGCGTCGGGGTGGGGGGGCAAATAATATGCACCCACTAATCTGGGGGGGGGGGGGCACAAACGGAAAAGATCCGAAAAGTCATTATGTTCAGAATTAATGCGGAGAAAAAGGTCAAATGTTCAGAATAAATGCGGAGAAAAAATCATTATATTCATAAGCAGTTCAGAATTTTACTATGAATTTTTCTTTGAAATGTCTAAAAAGTGCCATGATCAGAACTCTAGTCATAGTAAAAGTCATAATGGAAATTCTTGTTACGACGGGTAATAACTATCAATTATTATAACTAAAAAGAACTAGCAGTAACCAGCAGTTTGGCATCTTTAATTGAAGCTAAAGGGTCCGAGTCATTTATTTTGGCCTGGTAATATGCAATCATGAAGTCCAGTCTCCGGGGAGAGGTAATGGATGCCATAATTCCATCTGGAAGTTGGAACAACATGTTATCGTAGAAGATGAACCCGATTGCCACATCATGTACTTTCCAGACTTTATCTCCAGCTGTCTGGAAAACGAAATGCGGAAATTTTTTCAAGCAAACGTGACAACTCATTCATATATCGGATCTATTCTGCCCCCCCCAGTGTTTTTTATGACCCCTGTTACAAATTATGTGTTGAAACATAGCACGTTACGATGTGACCTCAGTTGAGAGGTCAATTTTATGAAAAGGTTTATAAAGTCCACCTAGGGGGGCACTTTCCTACCTTAAATACACGGTCGACCTCCTAGTAAGGTTCGACCTAAAGTCTTTTCACAAATCAACCAACGGTCTTTTCAAATCCCATATCGGTCGACCCATAGTCTTTCCATAAGTCGAACAAATGTCTTTTCAAACCCGGTGAAGTTGACTTAAAGTCTGATCAAAGGTCTTTTTTAAAACAAAATTATAGGGTTTCACAGGGTGCAGACTATTGCAGCAGTAAACATGTCTTAGCTTTTGCATGAGCCTTTTTAGTTTCTGTGAAGACTAGGGCCGGTGCATTTTTGAGCTCCATAAGGAGCGCACCTAACCTAGCCGCCAAAGAAAAAAACAAAGACCCTAAATAGCTAACATTAATGCGCGAATGGGTCACAAACAAGGGCGGGGGTTATTGCGCTGAAGAAAGAAACAGACAAACATATAAATGAACATCTAAATGCACAAGAAATGGGGCACAGAGAGGGCTGGGGGTTATTGTGCTGCAAAATAAAACAAACAAACATATAAATGAACATCTAAAAGCACAAGAAAGGGGGCACACTTGCGACTGGCGGTCATAAACAAATATTCCCACTAAGCTAGGGGGGGGGGGGGGGCGAAACAGAATAGATCCCATATATCAGTTTCAACGTTAGGGGTTCACAAAAAAATGACAGAGAGAATGTCGGTTGGACAAAATTTGCACTCTTTCCAAAAAGCATAATATAAGTGCAATATATATGCAAACTAGCCTGGAATTGCAAACTAGCCCAATGGGGAATGGTAAACTAGCCTGGAAAGTGCCCTTCTCTGGTCCAAGCGCGCTCATTCTATTCTGAAGCTTCACAGACATCGGGGTATAGTAACACGGGGCAGCACGTACATGACCTGTTCTGTTACAAATACACTGGGGCTATCAAACACGTGGGTCGGGAAAAATATCTGGGACACATAGGGCAAATCGCCCGGCCAGATGCACTGTAAAGAGATATCCTCGGCAATTTCTGGCTCATAATGTCCAAACAGTTGGGGTAAGTGTTGATTCACAGAATTAAAAGGGATGTCCGGGTAGGGGAAGTCCCCGTTGTCATCGAAACAAGGCAGGGATCCCATGATGGAGTCGTCCCAGTCAGCTTCAAACTCTATAGCTCTTAGGAAGTTTCTTTCTTTATCATCATCTGAAATGGTGGGCGTGGCAGGCGGGGCGTCTTGTGCGGCCATATTGAATTATTGTCGACGGATCCTGATTTAATCTTGAAACTGTGGAATTGTTTCCTCGCATTCGCGCACAAAAAATCAGCAACCTTAGAGATTCTTCACATTATAACCCCATAATTATAATTATGATTATACCCCCATGTAGCCATGATTAATACTTTTGAAGCCATGATTCAATATTTTTGAAATATTTGCCTTATTGTAAAGTGGGTCAGGGCGGAAGGGGATGAGGGGGTTGGGGTGGGGGTTAGTTGTATGACCATTTGACCACAAAACTGAGAAGGGGGCTAGTGCAAAACCCCAAAATACAACCCCTCCAGAAAATTACACAATGCATGTGCTACTTGTAACATGGATGCACCCGGATGAGAACTCAAAAACTTTTTTTCAAATTCAGGGCCATGGGCTGGGTCAGGAACCGCTCCTCACATGAAAGACAGGTCTGTGTAGTCTACACAATCCATTATAGTATGAAAACAAAAACAGAAATTACCTTGTTCATCACAACTACTCAAAAAAAATCCAAAAAAATTTTCTTACAGGAAACCGATTTTGTATCTTTGTTCTCCGGATGGTTACGCTTTGTCTATGGTTTCAATTTTGATCGCAATTGTTTTTGTTTATCGAGTGACTTCTAAATAATTTGTTTGACTTTTTTGTCAGAAAAAGCGCGGATTAATTGTATTGGTAGATTAAAGGTCAAACTTCACAATCCAACTCATTACATTCAAGATGGCAACTTTTTTCACATTGTAGCATGCTATATAACTTTAAGTGGGTTGCATAAAAACAGGGGGGGGGGGCAAAACAAATCTGAAACCGCTTTATTTTTTTCACGCATGGATATGATTACAGGGTACGCAGGTTGAGGTGCCATCCGGAAGTGACCTCTGATCAGACCGTGCCAGACGAAAGTGACCTCTGATCAGACTAATGTGCGCTTTATATATCTTTTGTTCACAATGTATGTGTCGATGAGCAGCTAGGTATTGTGTTTGGGAGCAGTTACAGTTTAAGTAATTGTTTTTATTTCTCACAGTGTTCGTGCTATTTTGAAAAAGTTGTTTGCTGTAGTCTCACATACCTTACAACCTGTGGAGCGTTATGTTCTGGAAGACAGGCTCCAATAATCGATAATAATCGATAAGTCCCTAAATCAGCATCTGAAACATGCAAGGGCTAGTCCTATACAGTGTTTGAAATAATTAATAATTGTGGTTTCTGCGTAATCGCAGCGGAACAGCATTAGGCCTACAGTAGCCTGTTTTCAGCTGCCCTTTTTCTTATTATTCTTATTATTAAATACCAACAGTTTAATGATGTGCACAAATTTGTTGACATCTTTTTTATCCCTTGAGGAGAATTTTTGGATCTATTCTGTTTCGGCTCCCCCAGCTTAGTGAGCTTATATTTTTTACGTCCCCAAGGCGCACGTGCTATTTTCTTACACAGTAACGTGCTATATAACAACATATAATTTGTTATTGGGAGGCGTAAAACACATTGGGGGGGCCGAAACAGAATAGATCCAAATTTTTAACCAGAGAAGGTTATAGTTATATAGCATTATTATTTTTCAAACTTAATTAATCAAACTAGTTTTTCAACGGTGTTTTAGCATGCTTATTGGGATCTATTCTGTTTCCCCCCATCCCAGTGTTTTTTATGACCCCCAGTTACAAATTCTATGTTATTATATAGCACTTTACTATGTAAGAAAATAGTACGTGCGTCGGGGGGTCAAAAAAAATTTATGCTCTCTAACAGAATAGATCCGCTTATTGAAGGAAACGGAAAATTTTTCGGAAGCTCGGGTTTGATTCCATTAAAAACCCACCACTTGAGCGTTTAGTATCCAAAACTGACAAGCTTTAATCTCATGATGTTTTAAGGTTATTAAATTAATTTTTTGGAAGACAATATATGTCAGAAAATTCTCATTCATTAATTGATATTAAGCTTAATAGAGCTGTGAAGAAATCTTGATGTCTGATGATAAAAAGAGAATTTCTCTGAAATCAATTTTAGAGTAAAAACTAAAAAAAACGTGCTTTTAATTGCAACAATAGTTTCGCACCAATAATTAATGTTTCAAACCAGTGAAGGAATGAATTTTTCATATAGATATTTACTAAGACTTTATAAAATCGGTAACAGTGAGTTGTCTAATTAACTTCTCTGGCATTTTAATCATTTTCATTATTCGCTGAGCGATATCTATATGTTAACAAAAAATTTTTGTTCTTCTGTAATTAAAAAAAAAGTTATCAGATCTCTAAAACTCACGCAATTCATGCTAAAGACGCTTGCATGGGAGCAAGTTAGGCTGAAAAGCTTCTTGTCAGCGTCAGTTTTGTTTTATGTATCTGTAAATTCTGAAGTCTTTTCATTTGTCTGGTCTATTGGCTCTCTAGAACTTTATTATGTGATCATCATAGCCAAACGTTTTTTACGTTAAAAAAGAGACCTGCCAAAATCAACAACATAGCACTCTTTTCACAGGGGTCGAGGTGTCAACGCTACAAATTGCAAAAATTGCAAATTGCTACAAATTGCAAAAAAAGTGGGTATTGCGGCGAATGCGGTTAAAATTAGAACGTGGTTCTAAGTGGTGAATTATTGTGTTTTCACCGCTTCGTGTTGATAGGGTGAATTATTGTCGTATCTGTTCAAATGGTGAAAAAATTGACCATTAGAACTGCTAATCATAGAAAATTCAATGCATATTTTCCATAAAGTTGAGTGAACCTGATTGAAATTTGAAGAATAATTTATTTCACAGAATTAATTGACAGGTGGCGCAATCGAAGAAGAAGTGGTTGACATGCAAAAGAGCAGAGAAGCCATCCTGTGTAGGCAGTTTCTCTCTAGGAAGGGTTCAGATGATTGCGGTGGGTGAAACTTTGCATTTCACCCCCACAAAAACTAACATCTTACAAAAATTCAAAGCTTTCGTTTTCCGTTTAATTGACTAAAAAAGTTGATTAAAAAACTGACAAAAGAACGCGAGAGGCGGTGGAGTGGAAGACGAGCAAGATTGACAAGTAAGATCGCAGAGGTTGGAACCCGTATATGGCAGTTTCTTTTTCGTTCAAATTCCGGTGAAAACGGTAAAAAAAAACAACTGCTACAAAACCTCACTTTTGAGGACCACAAACATTAAAAATTTCGTTGCTATAGGATGTCTGCGGTTTGCGATGAATTTGAAGTTTTTTTCTACTATTCAACGCAAATATTAAATGATTAAGTTGTCGAGAAAACCAAGAACCGGGCCACTAATTATTTTGTGTCAACATAAATCACTAAAGCTGAGCAAATAACGAAGAACGGGTAGATAATTCTTTCAAAAAAAGGAAAAAAGCAATCATACGTATTATCAAGTAGTTAGTAGAAAAACTTCGGACATTTGGAACTTGAGAAAGAAACAGCAGAGAATTTGACATAGTTAATATGATACCAGACAGAAAAAAGACTCCTAGAATGATTTAGTATCTTTCAAAACCTACCAGAAATGCTGCTCATGTTTCAACATAAATATGACTCAACGCTGAACCTAGAAACTACAGCTTGATGAAGCAAAATAATCAACTTTACTAGAGGATCCTGAGAATAGAACTAGCAACTTGTGGGAAAATTGTTGATAAAATTGGAAAAAATGACTACAGAGTTTCAGTCGAGAAGAGAAAATTACTCACGTCAAGTTTGAATTGGTTTGGTCAAATCTTAATCATTTTATTCTTCGACACATGACATTTATATGGGCTATTACTTGACATAATTGCGGTCAGAAATGGGCTAACATTTTTGTAATGTATGTACTGTCGAGTAAAATTTACCAGAAGCCAAAGAATCAAGGACTGGAACATCTTCAAAAAAACTGACAAAAGAACGCGATAGGCGGCAGAGTCGAAGAGAAGCAAGATTGACATACAAGATCGCAAAGATTCGAAGTCGTGCATCACAGTTTCGTTTTCGTAAAAATTCTGTTGACGGTAAAAAAGCCCACCTCTACAGAGAGCAAATCCCACAAATCCTGAAATTTTAAGGACTGCAAATCTTACAAAATTTTGTTGCTAAAAATGTGGACGGATTGCGATTATAAAAAAGTTTCTTTTTTGCTATTGAAGGCAATGTTTTTATTTTTAAACTGCTGCGAAATTTAGTTTTCGCGTTTCTAATTATTCTTTATTAAATTAAATCACTGAGGCCTAGCAAATAACGAAGAATGGGTTCAAAACTCTTCCAAAAATAGAAAAAAAGATTAGAAGCCATACGCATTATCAGGCAGTCTGAAGTAAGTTTTCAGAGATTTGCTATTAGAGAAAGAAACAACAGAGAATTTGGCATTTTTACTATGATATCGGATAAAAAAGGACACCACGAATGCCTCAGTATCTTTCAAAACCTTCTAGCAATAATGCTCATTTTTCAAAAAATGACACAACGCTGAACCTAGAAACTACAGTTTTGCGCAGCAAATTAGTCGATTTTTATTGAGGATCCTGAGAACAGAACTAACAACTTGGGGGAAAATGATGAAAAATTCGAAAAAAAATGGCTACAAAGTTTCAGTTGAGAAGACAAATTTATCCATGTCAAGTTTGAATTGGCTGAGTAAAAACTTAATCATTTGAAGCTTCGACAATTGACAATTATATAAAATATTATTTGCCGTAATTGCGTTCGAACCTGTGCTGAACGTTTCTTAATGCATGTCCTGCTAAGTAAAAATTTACCAGAATCCAAAGAGTCTGTGATACGTATGGATACCTATTATATATCGAAACTCCTATGTGTATTAAATTATTTATCCTCTATATCTATAATTATATCATGCGTTTTATAACTAAAAGTTATGACTTCTATTTATTCACCTATATTAATATTCCCGTAAGTCTACTAAATTATTTCATATTTTGTTCATACTAGTTTATCATAAGTAATCATATTTTCATTTAGTTATCTGAATTCAAGTTACTCTGTAAACGCTCTTCATAATCTTAAGCTAGACTTAACAACGGATTCGCGCCGCGTCTCCAATAATCAGAATTCGTATTACACAAGTAATTGTGTATTCGCCTAGCAATTCCTATCGTAATCTCGACACAAGTATTCGCAACGCGAATCCTAAAGTATTCAATACGATTAAGTATAACATGGCGCAGTCAGCGACAAAGGACAGCGGCAAATCCCCACTTGGAATTCAACCCTTTTGTGAAAAGGCAACACTAGAACCTCCAATTCGCTGGGAGTTTTGGAGAATACAATTGAAACTCGCAATTCTCGCCCGAGAAGGAATTGAAGTGGATCTCCTCTTATTGGTCCCCCCAGACCATGTCCTCTTACCTCCTGAACCAGCATATGAAGATGCAGTTGACAACCCGACGGCACAATCAGAGCGAGACCGACGTACCCGCAATGAACAAGCAAAAACAGCGTGGAAGAATCAGTGTCAACGAGTTACAGCAATTGGTATACTTTGCGGTGATAAACCGTGGAAGTTATGTGATCGGAAAGCATCCTCTTTGATGTATTTGAGCTTAGGCATGGAAGGTCGGCGCGTATTCAACTCAAAGAATTCGACCATCAATCTTGAAACAATTTCAACGAAAGATCTGTGGGATATTCTCAATACAACCTTCATTCGGATCCACAATATAACCTTCGATAGATACCTCTTCCTCACCCGAAAACAGCAAAAGGGAGAACCTATTGAGAAATTCTATGGACATCCCAAAGAACTTTCGGAAAACTGTGACCTTGGAGATAAAGGAGACACGATCATCCGGGACGTCTTTATCGCAAACATGCAAAATGAAGACATTCAAAAGGAGCTCCTTAAAGAAACAGTAGACCCGGAAAAAGCATTGGCAATAGCGATCAATATCAAGATGGGTACGCTCAACCAATTAAAAATGAATGCAAGTAAAACCAAGTCACATTCAACTGTTAATCAAGTAC
>NC_134476.1:13430660-13433446 GCF_964194025.1 Convolutriloba macropyga | reverse complement strand
CCCTCATTTGTAATAAACAAACAAGGACTGTCAAACACGTGGGTGGGCATCACTGCACGTGAACAAACCGGTGAATCACCTGGCCAGATACAATTTAGCTCTATATCTTCCCCGATAAGTGGTTCATACTCCCCCAAAATTTGCTCCAGAGGCTGGTTCAGGACGTTGAATGGAATGTCCGGATATGGAAACTCCCCATTGCCGTCGAAGCAGGGTAGGGTTCCGGAGGGTGAGGCTTTCCAATCTGGTTCAGTCCTAATAACTGAGATGAAATGTCGGTCTCTAATGACGTCACTGTTAGGGTCATTGGGTGGCAGAGGGTCTCGTCTGTTCATCGTGAGGCTAGAAGCTCTATTGATGGGCCTTCCCTATTATAGACCCCCTCCCCAAAAATAGGTAAATAAAATTATGGGCTCCATCCCCCACAGCTTGAATGGGAAGCACAGGACTTCAGTCTAACTCCACACCGAAAAACATTTTGGTAGTTATAGAGTATATTAGGAACGACCTGTGATTTAAAAAGGATGGGGTGGTTCGGATCTACTCGGTTTTCGGCCCCCACCTTAGGGTGCACATAACTTTTACGCCCCCAGGCGCACATGCTATTGCCTGCATAGTAACCTGATATATAAACACCGTAACGGAGGGGGGGGGGGGGGGGGGCAGAAGAGACCTGACGGCTCAAATGTTGCCTTAGGGGTCGGAGAGCCCACCTCCCCCCCCCCCCCCCAGTACGTTATCACCTCCCAGTTATAGAGTACGTGTCATTACCCCAATGATTGTGGAATTTTTATCGTGTAAGATCGGACATAACCATCTTGCTAATAGCCTGTAAGGGGATGCATCTTCTTACCAGATTTGATAAGACGTTTATCAGATCTTATACGACAAAAATTCTTATTATAAGATCTTACACAATAAAAATTCCTCTTATAAGATCTTACACGATAAAAATTCCTCTTATAAGATCTTACACGATAAAAATTCCTCTTATAAGATCTTACACGATAAAAATTACTCTTATAAGATCTTACACGATAAAAATTCCTCTTATAAGATCTTACACGATAAAAATTCCTCTTATAAGATCTTACACGATAAAAATTCCTCTTATAAGATCTTACACGATAAAATTCCTCGGATCTTTTCCGTTTGTGCCCCCCCAGCTTAGTGGGTGCATATTATTTGCAACCCCCAGACGCACGTGCAATATTTTTACATAATGATTTACTATGTAATGACACGTGCTCTGTCACTGGGGGGAGCATAACGTACTGGGGGGGCACAAACGGAAAAGATCCAATTCCTCTTATAAGATCTTACACGATAAAAATTCCTCTTATAAGATCTTACACGATAAAAATTCCTCTTATAAGATCTTACACGATAAAAATTTCCTCTTACATAAATTCCTGAAGTATGGTATATTCTTCATATTGAAGACAATTCAGAGTTGCTCTCAAGCAGTAGCCGAAAAACTACAGCATGCAACACTTAAGTGTCAGAGCAACAAAGAGAATAATATCTTATACTGTCTTTTAAGACTTATAAGATATTGTAAAAAAGATTATTTGAGTGGCAGGGGCTTTCTCCGAAGCGGTGATTATCAAACAAGGCTGAAATTTTTTTTTTCAAAGACCAAAACTATCTTGGACTGCTAAGTTTACCCATAGTACCCAGAAATAATAAAATTGCCGCCAATAAGAATCAACAAGCATTTTTTTGTTTCATAATTGGTTAGCTGACCGATTAATTTTTTACTTTCATAGGACCCTGACTACGTTATACGGTTATATTGAAATAATTAAAACATGTCATATCAGATCTTTCACGATAAAAATTCCGTCTTATCAGATCTTACACGATAAAAATTCTGATAACGGGAATGTTTAGCTTATAAGATGTCTTATCAGATCCTACACGATAAAAATTCTGATAAGAGGAATGTTTATCTTATAAGATGTCTTATCAGATCTTATACGATAAAAATTCTGATAAGAGGAATGTTTATCTTATAAGATGTCTTATCAGATCTTACACAATAAAAATTCCTCTTACCAGAATTTTTATCGTGTGAGATCTGATAAGAAGAATTTTTATCGTGTAAGATCTGATTAGATCTTACACGATAAAAATTCTTAGTCAGCATCTTATCAGATCTTACACGATAAAAATTTTTAGTCAGCATCTTATGAGATCTTACACGATAAAAATTCCAGAATCACTGGGGTACATAGTAAATATTTAAGTAAAAATATGGCACGTGCGTCTTGGGGTGCAAATATTATGCACCCACTAATCTGGGAGATACAAATGGAAAATACCCGAGATTTCGAACAGCTTGGGGACGCGACGAACGATTTTGCGGTTAGAATTGAATGTTCAACAACCTAATAATTCTGGAGAGAAATTCCTGAAAACGTGGTTCCCTATTGTCTGATTGCCGTTGTTATTTGTTGAGTGACTGCTGCAAAGTCACTCGTCTTGAATTGAAATACACACGTGCAACTTTTAAGATGCCAGATCGCATTTTGGATTTATTCCATTTCGCAGCCCCTCCTTAGCTCAGCGGGCATATAACTTGTTCACCCCCCCCCCCCCCAAGGCAAACGTGCAATTCTGCACATAGTATGGCGCTATAAAACAACTCACAAATTGTCATTGGGGGCATAGAAAACAAGGGGGGTGAGGGCGAAACAGAATACGACCTAAGACAACCAAACAGAAACGACATAAGAAATATTTGGAATGGTATTTTTCCCCGTAAAAATCGTCAGTATGTTCTG
>NC_134476.1:13310660-13428160 GCF_964194025.1 Convolutriloba macropyga | reverse complement strand
CTATAATGCGAACGACACCAATAACTAACTGCGTTTCAAAAGTTTGTTTGGAACCGAATTGTGTTTCTATAGATATCGGTAGCTCTGAATATATTTTACGGCGTTCTTTCTGAACCAAATGCTCATAGTGATTCCGTTTTGCTTGTGAAATTTTGGTTGTTTGTTACCAGCGAATGATAATAATCGATTTTCGTGGAATCTTGGAAATCAGTATCGGGCTTTGTCAGATATTTCTCGATGCTTTTCAGATATTTTTCTTTTGGGGCAAAGTTCAATAAAAAATTGTATAATCTACAGACTGTACAACATCACAGTATGTTGCGTCTATTTCCTTGAAACTGTTATGTACAAAACAAACGCTCTTAAACCGTGCGCTTAGGAACACGATAGGCCACAATGATGTCCGACGAGAAAATGAATCTCAATTCAACGTATTGCCACCGGGCCGTCAGAAACAATTCTTGAGAAACAGTTGTTGACCTGACCTAGAAAAAAACTTCTGTTTTAAAAAAAAATTGTAAGAAATGGCGCTGAATTGGATAGCATGATCCAAAAAAGGCAGTGTTTCATCATTTTCGAATCTTCTAGTAATTGTTTCTAAATCTGAGAAAGTACTTGCTGAAATTTTATTTGGAAAATTAAAACATTCTCTGTTTAGCTATCTGTATCGATTGAGATATTCCACTATCTGGTTTTAGAGAAATCCTTCGATTTTTTCTGTTGAAGGTAGGTATAATTAACAGAATGGAATCAAAATTGAGTCATGTGTCCTGTACTATGTCCACAATTGAGTTTATATTATCATTTCAATTATGTTAAAGGACGCAGTGAAAGGATAACTTCGAAATGTCTTTAATTGATCCTATATTTTGTGACAAGCCTGCTAACTTTCATCCCCCAAAGTTGGATTTTTTAAAACTCATTTAGGTTTCTGATATTAAATTTTCAAATTAATTTGGTAGGAATAATTTGTCAATTGATTTCGTAATTGAAGCGGAAATAATTCTAATCGCTCATCTTTTTTGTGACATCAAATTGTGACATGAAATAATTTTGTGGGAACGTAGCATAACGTTGTATGGTTTCTGATCATTACGACGCAGAGGTATACCCCCAAAATTTTCGCCCTAGTAAAATTGACTCGAAAATTAGATACATACAATGAACGAAATTAGGAGACATCCTTTGTATCTTACTTTTCGCAAATGGGTTTCCGCCAATTTTGCGAAATAAAAGAACACTCGGAACGAAAAGTAGGTTACAAGTCTTGCAGCAGGTTTCCGTTCAATTTAGGTATTTATTATTCGCGCACATTTTGAGCATGCAATAAGCTCTTTAATAAAGACTTAATTGAAGCTTTCAAAGCTTTAAAGTGCTTTAAATACATGCAACCACAAGAACTGATTTTTTCCGAAAAATCCCACGCACATCAGAGGCATTGTGTATCAATGTGCGACTGGCCGATTTTAATAAGCAGTAATAAATAGTACTAAAAAGTAGTAATAAGTAGTAATAAAGTACTAAATGTAGTAATAAAGTAGTAATAAAGTACTACTAATAGTAATAATTTAGGCTTAATTAAATAAGTAGTAACTAAGTTAGGCTTAATTGCGGATTATATGCGAAATCCAGCTACATTGCATGCAAAAAATCTATACATAATTGGGGCAGATGCGTGATACAAGCCGTGCAAAAAATAGTTTATACAATTTGTACTTGTATTTCGCGGCTAGGGTTAGGCACTTTTGCGAACACGTGATGCTATTTTCCCTTCCATTTTGCCAGTTTCTGCTAAAGTAGCTATTTTCAGCAATAATGTTCCATTTTCAACGTATTAACATAGTAAAAACGGACACGAGATACACGCATCGGGAATATCTGCCCCTGACGATTTGGGTATACCTCTGCGTCGTAATGATAATACAACAACACAATATTTGAAAATAAGCAGGTTGGGTACTTCAAGATGAAACTTCTACTTAAGGAGCCAAAAAATGAATCCTTTTCGGAAGTGTTGTTACTTTAACAGATTCTAACCTTAAGATTAAAACATTGTAACCATTAGTGAACCTGAAAAAAAGAAATATATATATTAGTAAACATCACTTTTCTGAGGAAACATATTCGCCTGAAAGAAAAAAGGACAAAATCAACAACATCTTCATCAGACAACGAAAGAACACATTAGTAGTATATAGGTGAGCTACCCTCCCCGGGGGGTCAGCTCCCCCATGTCTTAGGATAGGGTATTGCGTATTTTCCAGGAGATAAGGGCCTCTCACATGTATTAAGGTAGGGTATAGATTGCATGTATTAAGATTATGTATTAGCCGGCGACATGTATTAAGATTAATTATAGCCGCCGACATGTATTAAGATTAATTATAGCCGCTGGCAAGTATTAAGATTAGTTATAGCCGCGGACACGTATTAAGATTAGTTATAGCCGCGGACATGTATTAAGATTAGTTATAGGTGCCGCCATGTATAGTGTATATGTTTTGTGCATGTACTTGTGCATGCACATATGCTAGTAGTAAAGTCGGTGCAAATGTGGGAGTTAGGTTCGGAGACGATCCTGATTGGCTAAAATTTTGAGGGGAAAATGTCAATTTTTGTGTAGTTATTAGGTGTTTACTTGCGAACAATAGAATTCGCGTGGTTAAATAATTGCTGTATTTATCTGAGGGGTAATTATATGACATAATGAATTTTTGTTTACAAATTTTAGTTCATATTAAATTGTGAAAATAATTGACGGGGGTTTTCCATTACCCTAATTATCTGAGGGGTAATTATGTGGCAGGTTCAATTTCTGATTACAAATTTAGGTCATATTAAATTGTGAAATTAATTGGCGTGGTTTTTCAATTACCCTAATTATATGAGGGTAATTATGTGACATGTTGAATTTTGGTTGTTAAGCTTTCAGTCAATTGCAAAGTTTTTTCCCCTACTTGTTTGAATCAGTCATGTAACAGTAGTCTTTTGCGCGCTCATTAATTGGAAAAAGTTCAATCATAGAAAAAATACATGAATTAAAACAGTAATAATACAGACACAGTATAAATGCAATTGTGAATATTAAGGAACTGTGATAAAGCAAAACTATTTAAGTTATATGTTGAGTGGAGCCGTATGAATACTGTCAGACTGAACAATGCGCTTAGGATAGAAATAGGACAGTCCCTTCTTTGTCTGCTCATACGTAGCAACACAATGGTTTAATGTTCTGAACCTTCTATTTGTTGAAGTAAGATTGATAATTTCATCCATCACGTCGATATTTCTCCATTGGTCCATCTCCGTTCTCTTCTAGTGTTCTTTTGTTGAGACCTTTACTACTGAACATGTATTTGTCAGACTGTGCATCGTAGCAACAATAAGTTTTGCCACAAAGACAAATCTTTTCCGGACATCTGAATTCTTCCTTGAAGAGCCCTGGTTCCCCTTTATCATGCTTAATATGCTTAGAACAACACGTTCTAGAGAATAAATTTTGAATAGCATCTGCTTGGAAAGAGTCATTACAGTCCTGCTGTCTCAATGCTTCCCATTCTTGTTTTTTAGCAGGTCGAATACAATCATACAAATTCTCATGAGCTAGGGCTAAATAGAGAGAATCTGTATCCACCTCTAACTCCCCAAATTTATCCACATCGCAAAATCTGTCATACAAGTTTTAGTAGAGCTCCAACATTCGTAGTTTAGCGTACGGGAGTATGAAGAATCCAACTATTATAGGTTCGCGGTGTTCAATTTTTGATTTTGCTAGCTCAACTCCGTAAAGCTCTTTTGAAGCATTGTTCAAACGCTTAAACATTTTCCCATTGAGTGCTTTGTGCGTCTTCTCATCGTTCAAATATTTGGTCTCTGTCCATAACCTGATAACCGTAAGAGCTATTACCCAACAATTTCATGGTCTCAGCAACAACGCTGGAATCAGGATTTTCAACTCCTCCTCTTCTAGCGTCTACCACTGACTGTACAAAGGTGTTGAAACATTTTCTCGGCCTGTACTGTACAAATCTATAAATTTTTGTACATTTCAGACTGAGACTGATGTAGAAACTTAGTAGGGAATTAATAACTGTTCCATTCTCCAGATTGAAACTTGAAATTAACATTCGCTGAGGTTGCCTCAGTAAGTTGTTTAAACAGCGTAATCTCTCTCATAATCCCCAGTATCAGCGCGACTAACGTTGAAATTTTTAAGAATAGGCAGGAAATTCGAAAATTTGTACTTCAATCCTGCGGGAACTTCCAAATCACCCTGTACATATCCAAACATCTCTCCATCTCTTATTTTAGCTAGCAAAGACTCTTGGTTCAAAGGAAGTTTGATTTTTTACATTTTCTTCTTTTTTAACACTTTCCCACCGTTTAAACTCCCAGATTTCAACAATCTTATATCCTTCACATTTTAAGTAATCTCTTCTTAATTCATCGTGTTCTCTTTTTCTAATCCCTCACAATGTTTCCTCTTCCGAAAGACTTGTTTTAGCTTCCTGACAAGGACAGAAATGAAAGTAACAACCCATGGTCTCAAACACCCTATTACAATGTGCGCAAAATCCGTCCACGCTGAAACAATCAATCTTCTTCTGTTTTCCGGTTGTGTAGTAGCTCTCAATTTTACATTCGGGACGTTGTGATTGAAGATATGACATAACCATGTTCTCAAATTTTCGAGATCTGTTTGTTCGAGCCCTGAATTTTTGAGAATCTGTATCAAGTTCCCATTGAGTGTAAATTCCAGTGGGCTTTTCTTGACACATTGAAAAGGGATAGAGTTAGCTAGCGTCAATAACTACGATAGACTTGCAAAGGTTTTCAGAGTTTCGTATGAAGGTCTGATCAACTACTGCTTTTCTGGTAAAAACAATAGATGGACCACCAGTCATATCCTCACGTGTTTTGTCATGTAAATCCTTGTCAGCTTCAACAAATGGAAAAAAATTGTGGTTTGTTGACTTTTGAAGACATATATTAGCCAAGTTTGGAAGTGTGCTTCCGAGTTTTATCATATCGATACCCTTGTTGTGATAAAACTCCATCATTTTCTGCATTTCCTCCAGTGTTGGAACAACATCCTTGTTGTTGTACCACTTCACAAAATCTCTGAATGTAGCCATTTGTTCTTGCTCCCAGACCACTTTCAGGTAATTGTAATTGTCAATTCCAGATGGAGGAACATTTTTCAACCTCAACTATTTTATGACTCTTGTTGAGAAAATCCACTGTTAAGCAATTTAGTGAAATCAGTAAATTCCTTCTCCAGTGGATTATAATTTCTCAGTTTGCTCAGTCTGAAGAAACAGTCGTAAGGAGGGACAAAAGTTGCATCGAGCTTTTCGGGAGAGTCAAAACACACATAGGGGAAGAATCCTATAGTCTCACTTGTCTTGTACGCTTTAAGGAAAGAATCAAGTGAGGTAGCTCCACCGAGAAAGTTGAGAATATCGAGAAATTGTACATCACCAAATTAAAGAGAAACAAACTGATTTGCCTTTTTAATAACAGTAGGTTCAATTTCGCGCTCATGAATAAGATAGGGCAGGAGATAGGACTTAATGAAATTTAAATCATATGTTCCACTATTGAATCCGAACACAGGTAAAGTATTCACATAACACTCAAAGTGTTGCTGTAAGTCCAAAGGCTGGTTTTTTTACATTTGGAGAAATTGCGTAGACATATCAGTTTCATCATCTTCGACACGTTCATCTTCACATTCAAGTGCTGAAGCGTTTTGACTCTGTCTTTTACTTAAATTTTCCCAAATTGCGTTAAATCGTGCTCTGATTATTGCTTCAATAGAGGAAAACTTTGTCCGCATTTCACTTTTACTTTTGTTTGCTAAGTCTTCAATAGCTTCAACAAAAGATATAATGAGAGCTTTCGTATCTTTATCGCATAGGAAGACAGGCTCATCAATTAAATTGGAGGAAATAGAGACAGAGATTGGTTCATGCTTTCCAATCCCAGTGGTTGTGTTTGTAACTTTTAATTGCTCGGAGTGTAGACATATCGATTCAAATACAAAAATAGCAAAAGTTTATGAACAATTTTTGATCATCGTTGTAAGAAATTCTAAATCCGTCAAGTTTATCAGATAAGGTCTCGCGCAATGTATACACACTCTTTGGGTAAATAAGCTGTACTCTATCTTTACACGTTTTAACATGGCGGTTGAAATTTCCCGCTTTCTGAATGAACGAATCGCAACTGGGACAACAAAATCTTTTGAAGGAATTGTCAAAATCATCCACATAGCATAATATCATCCACATAGCATATGTGGTTGTTGTAACGTAGTAAATTATTATTTTTCTCATACATTTCAACACTTCTCCTCGCAAGTTCAGCAACAAAATCTCCATCTACAATGTCAATATCGCAAATGAATATGTTGTGCTTTATCGCATTTTCAACAAGTACAAGATGATCGATCGATACCCCTCTGAAATTGATTGCGTCATGTCCAGATTCATGGAGGAATGCACTTAACAAATATTTTGCGTCGGTCTCAAGCTCCGATGATCCATATAAGTGAATAGCTCTAGCTCGGAATAAGCAAAGATAATCTTTGTAGGTCTCGCCGTAGCTATTCGATACAAGACAATTCATATCTGATTGTCTAAGTAACTGTTCTGGAAGATCAGCATCGATACATCCCATTGGAATGCTTTTTAGGAGAGCGCAGAAAATTGTTACATTTGTAGTCATAGCAAATCGCCATTTTGTATTCTCCCGCTCCTGGGCACACGTTTCCACTAAATCCATCTTTTCAATCCTGTCCTGAAGAGAGACTAAGTGTCCTTTGGAATAGAGTAGATGAGATTTTTCGAAGAAGGTGTTGTTCTCATGAGCGTACAAGTATAGATACTCGTCCGTATCCACATTTCTTAATATAAATCCTAGAGCCAAGTTGACTTTGGCAGCACAGTTGATTTTTTCGAATACTTCTTTCAACTTTTTATTAATTTCATGAGGATCGAGCTTGGACAGCTTGAAGTTGAACACTTGATGTCTCTCATTTTCCATCTCAATATCGTCAAAAAAGTTCTGACAGGCACTAAGTTCTTGTTGATGCTGCTCGTTGTCTTTTTCCAGTTCCTCTGAATCTAGAACTTCTTTAAGCTTTTCACTCGATTTTGTTCCAAATCTTGTTGAAATTCCATGCTTTCTCCTCCTGTGTTCATGAAGAGAATAGAAGTTCGGAAAATCCTCCCAGCATACAGTACACACAGTACTTAGCTTTGTATCCTTAGGAGAGTGATCCTTAACAATGCGGTAATTCATGTCTTCTTTCTTCTTTGTACTGAAATGTGGACATTTGGGACAAAATAAAGTCCCATTATCAGACTGCGTGTGTCTTTCCATATTCGTCTTGACCACCATTTTGTTGCATTTAATGCATTTCACTGGGAGATTTCTATCGAGAGAAGGCATTGTTTTGGTACAAGTTGAAACAAATTCGGCTATTGCGATGAGCAACTAATTGTGAAAATAACAAAGTGAGAAAGAAGAAATTATTTTTGTACAATTAGGGAACGGAGCTATGATGCATCACTCCATATATGGAAATTTATCATTTCCATTTTAGGAAGCTTGTTGTCATAACCCAACATTCTAGAACATAATGAATAAAGCAATCAGATTCTTCCATTTTCAAATACCTTTTTATGAACATTCACTTTAAATGTGTGATTTCTTTCCTTGGCGTAAACTCAAAAATATCAAATCATTCTTATATGTCTTCTTAATCTTTTCTGTTACATTTCATATAAGTTTTCATATTTCATCCAGACATAATCCA
Organism: Convolutriloba macropyga; assembly: GCF_964194025.1. NCBI lineage: Eukaryota > Metazoa > Xenacoelomorpha > Acoela > Convolutidae > Convolutriloba > Convolutriloba macropyga. The sequence goes on along the minus strand of NC_134476.1, from coordinate 13,420,338 downwards.
AAAGCAGACTCACAACAAATTCAAACAAATTGTTCCAATCTCTACAAACTCTGTGATTCATATTTCTTTCTATCCGCAAATGACAGAGTTCGGTGCTTGCAAACAAATCTAGTCGTATTGAAAATTGAAATTAGCACATGAATGTGCTTTTACAATAATGTTAAAGATTTCGAAAGCAAATATTCATCCATACTTCAGGAACAAATATTTACTGTACAACTTAACGTTATTGTCTTGGAATTTCTCAACCAATCAAAATCCCGCGTTAAAGAAAATATTCTGAAAATTAACGATTTTATTTTGTTTAATTGTTTCCTAATTTTAACTTTCTTTTACATAAGCAGAGTATTGCGTGAAATTTTGCTCATTTGCGAAAAATGTTAATCAAAAATCATTTACTGTTGTTGGAAAAAAATATAAGAGGAGAGAAGGAATTGCCGACGCTTACAAAATTGACGAGATTGATGTTGATTCCTACTTTTTCTACAAATTCTTGGACATTTGCGTTCAGAATAATAACAGAATAATCCGATTTAGTAAATGATTTGAGTATGCAACATTTTCCATTAAAAAATTCAAATATGATGATTATACAGCGAAACAATCATTTGATTTATCGTCAGAGCTACACATTAAAAACTACGAAATTTTATTTATTTTGAATTTTGTTCCCGAAATTTTAGAACAGAACAGAAATCTAGCACAAGCGAACTGTATTCCGATTCCTGACCCCATGGCAATCACTTCATCTGTACAAAGCGCGTTGTTTTTCCATTATTATACAGATTACAATTCTGAAGGGGTAAAAATTCGATTTGGAATTCGGCTCCCAAGTATATATATATATATATATATATATATATATATATATACATATATATATATATATATATATATATATATATATATATATATACAAAAGTTCTGTTCCAAATATGGAACACTTTCCGAGATTGATTTAAAATTTAACGAAGTTGAACAAATTTATCAGAGCTTGACCTTTTTGGTAAATTATGTCAATTTGTTCCCACTCAGCTATCCTTATTCAGTAAACAAGTAGTCATATCATGTTTTACATGTATTATTGAAAAATCATATTTGGTTTCTATTCACGCATTGGTTATATTCTTCCATATTTGGTTATATTAAAAACTTTCCATTTCCTGTTTTGGTTACTAACGTCACTTTTTCTACAAAATATTTCCTTCTTTGGTTACTTTGTTCTTATTGGATGGAATTCACTATAATAGGAGCGACATAGTTAGGCATTATCATTCTCTTTCTTTTCCTCGAAATTAATTCCACCCCTGTTCCTCATCGTCCTGATAACTATTCATCAAAATTTTATCCTACATTCACATTCTTCTTATCTACAGAGCCTACTTCACTTTTTATGTTTATCTGTTTCTAACTCAGATATTCTTTTTGTCCTACTATAAAGTGAAATTTGTTGTTTTCTAACTTACTCTCTACTTGACAGTTTTTAGCACATTCATTTACAAACTGCTTTCGTTTCTGAAAACTCCACTTTTATCAATTCAGCTGAACAAAATGGAGTTTACTGTGCAAAACAATAGTCTTCTGTACTCTTTTTCCTTCACCGATGAGACTGCTCGGATAAGTATTAAAGACTTATCAAACGGAATATATGAGTCTGTAATCACTTTACCCATCACATGTGGCATATTATTGAACACCAGCGACAACAGTTCGACACCTATAATCAGGTCAGGTTCCAATTACGGAGAATCAGCTTGGAACTCAAGCGATGGGACACAAAGTTGCTGTTGTTAGTGGGCACCCCTATCCTCACGTTGCGGGGACAGAATTTCCACCAAACTACGTCGCTGGCAACATTCAAAATACTTCCCCTTGGGAAGAAGGGCAAATTCCCAACTCTTGGTTCTCTAGCCCGGATGTAAATCATGTTTGGAATTCAGTGGAGGAGTCAGGGAATTTGCTTCAAACTGTGTCAAGCTTTGATGGGAGCGAGCTAAGTGTTGATACTAGCACTTGGTCAGCGAATGATCAGCAGAACTTTGATCCGACACATTACTATGGTTCTACTGATATGTCGACTACTCCATCAATAACAATACCTTCCATAGAGGATGGAACAGACCACAATCCAATTTTTCTGACTGATAAAAATTCAACAACTTCAATCAGCGTTCAACCAACTGATCCTCTAGTAATATTTGAACGTTCTAGACCTTTTGGGAATGAGATTCAAAACTTGCCAAATTATGTTGTGAGAACTCTATTTGAATAGATTCGAGTTGGTACAATTTTTCAGTTTCATTTGTAATCGATCTTAACGGAAAAGTTGTATGTTGATTTATATATTTTCCTGGTGATGTATTTAAACATTCTGTATAATATAATCTTTCTTATGTGAGCTTTCTTTTCTAAACCATAAGGATCATAAGGATATCATCAAATAGAATTTTGATTTTTAAAATTTTGTTACCAAACTTGATATTTAACGGAAAGAGCGTTATCAAAACTCGACATTTAACAAAAATACTTGATCAAAAATTTGATATTTAAGAAAAAAACTAATCAGAATATTGATTTCTAAGAAAAAACCTGTATGAAAACTCGATTTTAAGTTGCTATAGTAAATGAAAACTTGTCATTTTAAAGATTAAAAATTCTCTTCATTTTCTGCGTTAAATTATATCGTAAACTGGTGAAAATCAGGAATAAATTTGCGCTTTATTTTATCCAATTGGAATCGGTTTTCGATATTTTAACAAAAAAATTGATTAAAAACTGTCATTTAACAGAAACTTTGTTGAGAAAACTTGACTTTTATTAAAATAAACTGTCCCAAAACCCAACATTTAACAAACATTTCGTGAGAAAACTCGACTTTTAAACGAATAATTTGTTACAAAACTCGACATTTAACAGATTAGAGGTATCAATTTAAACATTTAAGATTTTTAAACCACAATATAAAACTGATACTATGTAAATAAATGCCATGCAATTACAAATTTATTACTTTCTAATTTCAAGATATAGCAGAGTTATCAATTATGCCATGACCCACTAACAAACAGTCAACAATTTTTATCAATTCACTCTCATATTTTGAGTTTTTAATAGATTGAATTCTCTCCAGAAATGAAGATTCCATCGTTTGTGTGCTTACATTTCTTTGTTCAGCTCGCAGTAGATGTCTCTTGAACTTCTTTCTACTCAATCTTTTTTTGGACACACTAGGTAACTTCTCAACAAATTTGTTTTCATAATTGTGTTGTACTGATCTGTCTAACTGAGTAAAGACAGGTCCCGATACTTCCAAATTATTGCCAAAAAATTGATGTTTATATAATGTATATAAACAATCGACTGTCTGATATAAACAGGAAAGATCTTCCAGTTTTTGAAGCAGGTCTTCGGTGGAGGAAGAAATGAGAACAATGTGATATATACAGGTTTTGAGGGGACAGAAACTGTTGTGTGAAGCAACAACATACTCATTTGTAAGAATATATGATCTATAATCTTTGACAGATACAGATATAAATAACGCCTTTTCACAATATTTTTTGTAAAAGTGTGGTAAAACCTGACACATAACTGCTGCCATTCTGTAAAATTATTTACTACGTTCAAATAAGGAAATCATTTTCTTTTGAACTTATATTGCAAATAAGGAAACTAACTGATTTATTATAAATAAAACCAAATTCCAAAAAAAGAAATCAATGAAATTGTAATTTGCAATTTAAAATCTCATTTGAACTATGAATCAATTCAAGAAACAGCGGAATAATAAATTTCGATGTTTTACTTGTTCAAAATATTTTTGTGACTACTTCTCTCTAATGCAACACAGACGCGCTAAACACAAGGACGCTTTTTCTATAATGATTCAAAAGTTTTCTTTATTGAAAATATCTGATTAGAAATCCTTTTAAGGAAAAAGTAAAAATAGACAAATTTTTCTCTTCCTTTTTAGGAAATTGTGTGAAAACAATGATGTCATTAGCATTAAAGGAAATTATGTGTTGTAGAGGGCGTTAAAAATTTGAGCAAATCATTCAATCAACTTCTCGCAGCTGACTCAAGTTACGTAAATGTCTCTCTCCAAAGTATCTCCTTTTTACTCGAGCGCTCCATCAATGTTTACAGATTCACAACCTAATTTGGGTACTGATTCTGTCCCATTTTATATTGACTTTGGCTCTCATTCAAGCAGATTTGGGAGATTTACTGTGTCCCAAATATTTAGAAAGTAACAAAATTTCTCTGAACCAACTTTTCAAGTCTTCAAAAAAGATAAATGTGGAACATTTGAAAAGTACCAACAACTGAGAATTGGAGATTACGAATTCAAGAAATTTTGTCTCCTGAAGAACGATCTGCTGAATGGAGACTGGGAAATTTGAGAAAATCCAGCTCAATTTGAGAAGAACCCAAAAACGGAAGACGTGCTGCAACAATGTCACAAAGCAAGAGAGATCAGCATTGGAAAAAATCGAAGACTCTACGTTACCTTTACACAGTACGTTCAGGACAATCCAGCTTCAGTTTATGTTCAGATCTGACTATTTTGTCGCAAAGAGAGCAAGGAGTTCAAGCAAGTGACCTACGTCAGCTATCAAATGGAAGAATTCAAGGAACTGATTGAAAATCTTAAGGATTTTTCTAATATTGAACAATGTACATTTCAATAACTACTGCTGCGCAATATTATAATGTTTTTATATTTTGAATGATGAATATTTGGTGATTATATGTGTTTGTCTTTCAGTAAACATTTTTCCATTTGAAACTTTCTTCTTCTTAGAATGAGTTGGGATATTGTATGCTCTAGAAAAATTTTCTTAATCCTCAGAGACAAATCAAAAATTTTTCACGTCAGATTACATCACGAGCTTAAAAGGTATTCATATACAGTTCTTGAAGAGCAAAATTTTCTCAATTTGGATAATTTAGACGTAGAGTCCCAAATTTCTGAATTCAAGTGGGTTATTCATAATGGACTGCGCAAAACAACTCTAACATATCGTTCTGACAAACAAGAAATTTCCATTTCTCAACATCGCTGGAACGGACATCAGTGGAGTTTTTTACAAAGATTGATTTAAAAAAAGAGGAGTATAAAAATCTAGTAGATCATCTACCAACCCTTCTTTCCTATATAGAAAACTACAAAAAGTCTTGCATTATTTTGGAAGAAACAAGTCAGAGTTAATGAACATTGTTACTCTGGTAAACATTTTCAATTGTTAGGGAAGCATACTTTCAATGTTTCCTACGAACGAAAAACGTAAAAACTGTTCTCTCGCAGCTTGTAAAATTTGGGAACGAAATGTTGATTTGGACGAAATTGATCAAAGGTTTCCTCACGGAGGACGAATTGGATATGGAAACTCTCTTTTGGATTTTTTCTTAGCTAGATCAAAAATTTTTTGTCTACATGCAATTTTACATGATTCTGCTGGAGCTGTATAAACAACAACAGACGAAGGACCAGGTTATTGTTACATGCTGCCGCAATTACCCAGCTCCTGTCTTCTAGGTCATATAACTGGATTATTCTTTTGTATCTACATCAAAGTTTGTCATCCTCGTATTTTTAAAACACTAGATTGTTAATCATTTGTCAATTATCTCAGCTAAAAAGAGGATGACTCTCGTTGTGTTTGATATTGAGTGCTTGGAGGGAACAGTTGTCAAGAAGCTGGGAATTTTCAAGGACTGAAATGTGTTGGGATATACATTCCTCCCTCCGTATGACTACAAGCCAACATTTCAAGCAAAGTAGAACACAAAGAATTTACATGGAATCAACTGGAATAAGGGAAAAGTTGAATACTCAGATCTTTCAACCATAATTTATCAACATTGTTCTCTTACAACCAAATATTTTGCCAAAGGATTGGAAAAATGTAAAATCGTATCCAATTACTTGTGTAAGGATGTGGAAAATTTGGACGATTTTGGATGTCCAAAAGCCTCTAAGTTGATTTCTAACGAAGATACTATCTGGGAATGTAGTAACTACCCTTCCGACACAGGAAAACATTACACTGCGCAGAGAAGAAAGCTTATGCTTATGGAACTTGGGTTCTTAATTTTTTTTTGACAAAATTTAATATTTGTAAAAAATTTTATGTACTCTGATTGTAATGTATCATATTGTCTCTTAATTATTTTACTAAAATCATTTTATTCCTTTACAGAACATAGAAAAGTTGCTTCAAAAATGAGAAAGTTGAACAAATTTTGTCCTAGCATTACACAGTTATTCTTCATTTCAATTCTGTCAAATTTCTTAATTTTGAATTTACTTTCCTTTTTTTATGCTTTCTGTTATTAGTTCTTGTGACGAGTCAGTGTTTTGGCTCTCGCTGTTGTTTGTTTGTTTTTTATGTTTAGAAGCTTATCTCATTTTTTATTTATTTACATTGCAATTTATTTGGAACATTTTTTCTATCGTCTCAATGATAACGTTTAAATGACTGAGCATACAGATAAAGGATTAAGTTTGGGTAATTTTGTCTTTGATCATAATAATCAAGAACGACAATCATGGAAATGTTTTGGACAGACTTCTAATAGGTCTCTAGTCGTTTTTCTGTACCATTTTTTTGTTATAATCGTAATTCTGGCCGGTTGTATCGTACGAATAACATTGGCTACATCTTGCGAAGAAACAACAGTTTAGATTGCAACCCTTTCTAGTACAGTTGGTAAAATTTTACCTTCACCTAAAATATAAACAAGATAATTTCTACAACAGGACGAATTTTTATTTCATTGGTTGGAAAATCTTATCTTATACATGAATGGATAACAATTGGAACTTTTCAACCAGAGTTTGACAAAATTTACTACTTCTATCAACCTTATCAATCTCTTTATGGCTTAATGTCTAAAGATGCTGAAAATATTGAGTTTAAAGAAGGAGTTGACTTTGAGTTTATTCAAAACCTCCCGAATAACGGAACAAAGTATCTGTTAATTTTTGACGACTCTTGTGAGGAGAAATCCAGCTCTAAAGATTTCGTTAAAATTGCAACAGCTGGAAGACATAAAGGACTCACTACAATATATATCAAACACAATTTATTTCATCAGAGTAGATTAGGTAGAGATATAGAGTTACAAAATACTCAAATTGTCTTGTTCAAATCTCCCAGAGATGTACTGCAATCACACACTCTGAGTCAACAGTTGGGATTAGGTTCACAATTAAAAGATTGGTATAACAAAGCAACTTCTATTTCTTATGCTCATTTACTTATTGATTTAACTCCCAAAACAGTCGAATCTCTTCGATTTCGTACAAATACTGGATCGATTCCTTCAATTTTTTCATTTCCACAACATAAACAACAGACCACATTTTTGAATGATGAGAACACAACATCTCTCTACTATCTCTCTACTCTGACAACGTTCCAAAGTTATTCCCGGAACTTCAAAAGAACTTACCTAAAAAATTGTCCGAAAGAAATTATTCAGTTTCTAAACGAGTGTATCGTAAACCTTCTCAGAGGAGAACTGCAAGATATTCAAAAACGAGACGTAATAAATTATCAAGACGAAATTCATCAGCTTATCCCAAAAAAACTGGAATAAATAAAAGGAGAGCGATTTTAACTTCAAGGAAAGGAACAGAACTTATATCGATTTTAACTCCGTCTATCATTAACCGTCTTTTGTGAAATGGAACAGTCTGTTTTGATTCCGTAGCAGCTTTATGAACAAAAATTCAAATTAAATGTGTACAAATTGGACAAGAGTGAGGAAAAAGTTAACTTCGTACCAGAAAATTTAGATTCTCTTCACAAGGACATCACAACTAACACAAAATTATTCAAAAACGAGTCAGTTGTAGATCAAATACTGAAATGTACTCGAATCAAACTGTCCCTCAGTGACTCCATTTTACTGGATGGAAGAGATACAAATGTAGAATTTACCGATCTTATTCACGCATTGAAGAGAAAAAAAAATGAATTTCCTGATATCTATTACACAATACTTGATGCTATAGGGATAAGTCCGAACAAAATTGTAAACAAGGATGCCAAAAGCAAAGACAGAGGGAGTTGGAACCCTTTCAAAATCTGAAAAAGCGAAACTTCAACGATTATACAAAGAAGGAAAAGCTGCATTTGGATCGGTTAGAAATCTTCAGAAAGCGAGCGTTTTATCAAGAAGCAAAATTCCTATACAAAATACCGTCAAGCAACTCGACATTTTAGACAATTACCTGCATTTGCAAAGCGGATATATGAAATTTGGTGACTTGATTTAGTTTTTATGGACAAATTGTCAGAGTTTAATAACGTAGTAACCTATTTATTAATCTGCGTTGATGTATTTTCTTGTTTTGTCCGTGTTCAACCAATGAAATCAAAGAATTCTACAGATGATATAGCAGCTTTCAAGAAAATGCTACGAAAAACAACATCCCACAAAAAGTATGGGTTGATCAAGGGACAGAGTTTGGTGGCGAATTTTGGAAATTTTGTAGACAAAAGAAAATTAAAATTTATTCAACGAGAAGTGAAACCAAAGCTGCCGTAGCTGAGAGAGCTATCAGATCTTTGAAAAACTTTATTTATCACTTCATGGAAGAAAATGCGATCAGTCAATACAAAAAACCTCGGTTTAAAGTAGGAGATAAAGTAAGAATTTCGAAATACGATATTCCTTTTAGAAAAAGATACAAGTCACAGTGAAAACTTTGAAATTGCTAAGATTGCTACTTACAAACCTCCAACATAAAACCTCAAGGGAGAGCAGGGTGATGAAATACTGGGAAAATTTTATGAACAAGAGCTCTCACAGTGTATCATTTAGTGATGAACTCTTTTACGGTAGAGCTGGTTTCGAACGCATCTTTTGATTGTTATCCAAATAATACATTGAGTTCTTTTACCAATTCCCTTCCAGAACAAATTAACCTTGAAGGAGAATGGGAGGTGGCAATAACCGAACTATCATATCCATCTTTGTACCAGAATATTACTGATGGAAAATTTTTCTATATAGATACTGCAACTCCAGATACAAAACCTTCCGATTATTATACAATTGATGCAGGACTATATCCATCAATATCTGATATTGTGAACAAAATGAACGAAAAAATTCAGGAAAGAGAAAAGTGTGAGAAAACTCCAATCAATTTAAAAGTCAACAGAATTACACAGAGAATCTCCCTAAGTCTTCCTAATGAAAACTCGTTACTAGTTATCTTCAGTACCAATCTCTGTCACGTATTTGGGTGTGAGGACGCTGTTTACGGAATGTGAGTTTTTATGAGTGGTGCTGGACCACATTTTCCTAAATTTTCCTACGATATTGTTCGAATTCATACTCTCATGTTATAGAGTGATATTGTTGAATACAATATTGTAGGTGATACAAAAGCCGCGCTTTTGAGATGTCTTCCGTTTATTTCTAAAATTAGAAATGGAGACATAATATCTACTGGACAATATATGACTTATCAAAACTTTCCAAATCTACAATTTAAAAAAAGTTCTGAAAAATTCTTTCCACAGCATTAAACTTGAGCTCCACGACTCATATGGTGAAAAAGTTCCCTTCAATTCAGTAGTTGCAACTAGAGCTGTATTGATGTTCAGAAGAGCTTCAGACAATCATTTTTAAAATTAAGTTAAAAATGGTTGCAGACAGTGATTTAACGTATTTTCGTGGTTATTCAAGACAAAGGGGAGTAGGATTTGGAGCTTTAGCACAAACAATTGGGAGGACTGCAATTCCATTTTTGAGACGAGATGTTGTACCAGCAGCTAAAAGTTTACAAATTAAGTTTATAAAAAATGGTTGCAGACAGTGATTTAACGTATTTTCGTGGTTATTCAAGACAAAGGGGAGTAGGATTTGGAGCTTTAGCACAAACAATTGGGAGGACTGCAATTCCATTTTTGAGACGAGATGTTATACCAGCAGCTAAAAGAATTGGTGCTGACCTGATTGAATTAGCTGCGCCAGAAATCGGAAATGTATTAGCTGGAAGGAAAAAGTTCAAATCTGCAGCCACAGATGTTGGAAAGAAAACTTTACGTAAACAGCTAGCAGGAGGAAAACCTAGAAAACGACGTATTATTCGAAAACGCTCGCCAAAAATCAGTCGATTTTGTCGAACTAGGAGGGATATTTTTTTGAAACTAAAATGGATACCAGATCAACAAATGATAGTAATTTCCGTTATGGACACTTTACAGATTCTTGCTAGGAGATTTTTGACATTCCGGTTTTGGAACCAATTGAATCCTCGCATGTTCAAGAAGTTTATCCCAGTACTTCATTGGATGAAAGCAGCATTGAATTTAAATTTGAATTAGATAGAAAAATTTATCTCGATATGAGAGATATTCATTTACAAATGAAAGTTGGATTACAAAAGGGACGATTATTTGAAGATTTCATGAAAAAAGAGGAGCATGGAAAGCGAGATATGGGTATGACTTTCACTGCTGATGATTTACAGTATTTGACTCATGTCAACAACTTGTTACACTATTTTTTCTCCAACTGCGAAGTGTATTTAAACAGTCAACAAGTGTACAACTCTAACGGACTCTATGGCCACAAAGCTCTGATATCCGATGAATTCAAAGCTTCTACAGTGAATAATGAAGGAATTTTGGCTTTTCATGGATACGAATTTGATAAAGATCCTAATGATTATGAAAAAGACCCGTTCATAGATAGGGAAGAAGAGCTTTTGTTGAAAGATGGTGTCACCTTATATAGTAAACTTATTTCACTGTGAAAAATGATTACTTTCAGATACAAAAATTGGACTCAAATTGATTCGAGCGAGACCAAATCTTTACATGATTTCCTACAACCCCATGTTTCCCTTAGAGTTCTTGACTGTTCACTTTTTACGAGACGTGTTGTCGTTAATGAAATCTATCACCAGACAATCAAGTATCAAATAACACCAGCTTGCTATAATTTCATGGAGACAATTGCGCGAACATTTATTATTCCTTCTGGACAAAATCAATTTATTCAGAAAAATGTTTTCAATAATGCTCCAATCAGGCGAATTGCAATAGCAATGAACACTATTTCAGCATTCACCGGACATTTTCAAGAAAATCCTTTTCATTATCGAAAGTTTGGACTGCGGGAGCTGAGAATTGTTCGAGAGGGGAAAGCTGTTGTCTCAATTGATACAACCAACAATTGTAGAGCTTATGTTACAACAATGAAGGCAATGAACTTCAACAAAAAAATTCCTGCGTTGCCGAATGATTTCTTTACAGATCATTATGTGCTTGTATTTGATCTCACCTCACTCCAAGATGCTGGTGAAAATGTTCATTATCCTGAACTCAGTGGGGAAGTCTTCGTTTAGACATGTTCTTTGAACGTCCGCTAACCAATGTAACTGCGCTAATTGTTCTCGGAGAACGAATCTCAACAGTTAAAATTGATCAGTTTGGAACTGTTGCTAAAAATGTCTGAAGAACTCTGCATTAATCAAGATTTTTAAATTTTCTTTTCAATTTTTTATGGTTTTTATAATATTGCCTTCTGCGTTGGAGCATTTGTTGGATAGGTACTTTTATCATCCAGTTGCAACCCTTTTCATACTATAATATCAAGATAGGGAATGGTTGAAAATTGGGGTAGACCTACACCAAACTTATATGTATACCTTATTTGTGCAGTATTCTTGGGACTTTTAATCATCATTATTATCTTTCATCCCGATGTCACCAGTAACAGAGAAGACAGAGTAAGTAAATCTACGGAAGATCTGATACGTACAATTCCCCTAACTAAGGATTGTTGCTTTTTTGAAAAGAACGAATCATTTCAACTTGATTGTAATGTGAGAAGTCCCTGTTCCAAAGGAGGTTGCAAATTGAAACAGAAAATTATTTGTCAGGGATAATCAATCTCTTCAACAAGTTATTGAACGCATTCCTGAGCTAAAATTCAAATACATTGGATCGTTTCCGGCAGATTTCATTCCAAATTTAGCCAAATTCAGCTTTGCAATCATTAACACTGTTTCGAGTAAAGAAGTTGGTGAACATTGGATATTGATTGCTCGACTCAACAGAAATTACTATTATGCGGATTCTCTGGCTCGATCAGTAACACATTACAAATTTTTAGGTAAAAAGTATCAAAAAATAATACATCGACCACTTCAGAAGATGCAAAATTTGTGTGGATTCTACGCAATTTTTGCAGCATTTTAACTATTTAAGTTTTTCCAAAACCAGCTTGAACAATAATCATGATGTGCACGTGTTAAATTTTATAAGTAACTTTATGTAGTGGTGTTCATTTTGGTATTTATTAAGCTGAAGTTAATAAATTCGATAGTATATGTTTCTCGTAACTGTTTCTCGGGAGTTTTCTAAACTTTTTTTATCGAACTTATTAACAACTCGGCTAAGTGTACCTTAATGTTCATTGAAATTTATACAATGTTTTGTAAATGATTGAGCAATTTTGTTTTTTGATGCTCATAATTTATACTGTGTCTGTAATTATATAATATTTTAATTCATGTTTTTTTATCATTGAACTTTTGCCATTTAATGAGCGCGCAAAAGACAACTGTTACAAAATTGCTTCAAACAATTAGGGGAACAATCTTTGCAATTGACCAAAAGCTTAACAACCAAAATTCAACATGTCACATAATTACCCTCAGATAATTAGGGTAATTGAAAACCCACGCCAATTAATTTCACAATTTAATCTGACCTAAAATTTGTAAACAAAAATTCAACATGCCACATAATTACCCCTCAGATAATTAGGGTAATGGAAAACCCCCGCCAATTAATTTCACAATTTAATATGACCTAAATTTTGTAAACAAAAATTCAACATGTCACATAATTAACCCTCAGATAATTACAGCAATTAATTAACCACGCGAATTCTATTGTTCTCAAGTAAACACCTAATAACTACACAAAAATTGATATTTTCCCCTCAAAGTTTCAGCCAATCAGGAGCGTCTGCGAACCTAGCCCCCACATTTGCACCGAATATACTACTAGCATATGTGCATGCACAAGTACATGCACAAAACCTATACCCTATCTTAATACATGGCGGCACCTATAACTAATCTTAATGCATGTCCGCGGCTAGAACTATTCTTAATACCTGTCCGCGGCCATAAATAATCTTAATACATGTCCGCGGCTATAACTAATCTTAATACATGTCGGCGGCTATAATTAATCTTAATACATGTCGCCGTCTAATACATAATCTTAGTACATGCAATCTATACCCTATCTTAATACATGTGAGAGGCCCCTATCTCCTGGAAAATACGCTATACCCTATCTCAATACATGGGGGACCTCACCCCCCGGGAGGATAGCTCACCTATATACTACTTACATTTGATGGACACCTATTTTTGACCCAAAAACAACTCCAAATTGAACCAGACGAGAACTGCTACGAAACGCTTCGAGAATTGTCCCTCATCTAGGTTGCCATGATGAGTCCGTTATTCGTGACGAAGTTAGACGGAGGTATACAACGAGAGCGTCTCAAATGAAATTATTGTAGCACAATTTGCATTTGAACTTGCAGTAAATTATTAAATTTAGAAACCACAATTCAAAACCAACTGCTAGTAGGAAGTTCAGCAAAAACTGTGCGCAATAAAGACTGCTCGAAAGAGGTAATGAAAAATATACAGCACAATCGCTTTGCTTTTCGACGCAGTTTTCAATATAGAAGACCGCCGATGGGACAAGTTGCTCATTATGTCCTGCATACGGTTTCACTTGGCTCTCAGACTATCGAAATTTCGGACCAGTTTGTTATTTCTTGCGGCATAGAGAAAAACGGTAGAAGACCCTAGGAAATTAGATGGAAACCAAACGCCCAGGTCATCAACGTTGTCAAATCTTAACCACATGAAACAACCAAAACGCATGAAAAAATGAATCATTTTGATAAAAATTGATGAAAAGAACAGGGGTTATTATGACCAGGATAATGTCTGTGTTATTTGGCCTCCAAAAACTCAAATGTGGTTCCTCTTGAAACGTTCAATCTCCTCATTCTATTCGAAAATTCCATAACAAAGTTATTAGTAAATTCGGAAAGCGTTCACACCCTCGTTATTAAATCTCTCACCAAATTCATCAAATATGCATATAATGAGAGCTACCGGTCAAACTCATCCTCTCAGAACGACTTCCAAACGTTTTCAGATGAAAGAATCAATAGAGATCTGAGCACCTAGCCATCATAGTACTTAAAGACGGCCGTGGAATACCATTGGGACGAGATTGTATCACAAAACTAGGACTGTCAATTAATCATTCAAATCTCGTAGCCAATAATAAAAATTAACAACATTGTCCAATAAAACAACCAATTTCTCCAATGAGTGTCTAACGCTCACGTCTTGTGTTGGTATGTCCTTCTATGCATTGAAAAGTCAGAGAATCCCATTAAACATTCAAAAAATCAAATTCCAGAAATTCGAAATGTTAAATGAATAATTCTCCATTTAGTTATAGAGACTTGTGATGATAAAAATCTCATTTCCCCCTAGTCAATACGGTAAAACGAGACATACATATACAACCAGATCTTGATTCAGATAGATTATAATAAATAATTCAACTAATTCAAAATAAATAGATATAAATTAATTCAAAAAATAGGTATCAGAGGCCAAAAATTGACAATTTAATTGAAACTATTCACCCAAATCCACACGAAAACTTAGTCAATGACACTGAGGTCTCATCATTCCCGGGCCGAGGTGTCAACACTAAAAAACGGAAAATTATGTAAGATTGGCGTTGAATTTTTGTAAGAGGTACGCTTGAGCGTAGATCTTATACAAATTCAACGCATTCAACACCAATCTAACATATTTCCGTCAAATTTAGCGAAGGTCTTCACTAGCTTGCATTGAGTTTAGCGTAGATCTTACATATTTTGCGTTAAATTTAGCGTAAATAGTACATAAAATCAACGCATTCAACGCCATTCTTGCATATTTTGCGTCGAATTTGTCGTAGATCTTACATTTTTTGCGTTGAATTTAGCGTAGATCTTACTTAAACTCGACGCATTCAACGCCGATGTTACATATTTTGAGTTGATTTTCGCGTAGATCTTGCATATTTTGCATTGAATTTAGCGTTGATCTTTCATTATTTTGCTTTTTGATATTTTGTGGGGGCACTTTCTTTTTTGGGGGCGTGTGTGTGTATGTGTGTATGCTTGCGCGCGCGCGTGTGTGTGTGTGTGTGTGTGTGTGTGTGTGTTTTATGTGTGCGTGCATGTGTGTGTGAGTGTGTGTAAGTGTGTGTGTGTGTGTGTGTTTGGGTGGGAGGGGGGTCTCAAAAAGATCGCTTGCGTGCGAGCGAAACTAAAAAGAATTGAAAATTTGTGATAAGTTGGAACATTGGGGGTAGTTGGATTATAGATTATTCTGTCTAATAATAGATAGGCTCAAAGTTTTGCGGTTTGTCAAAAAAAATCAAAAACCGGTTGCGTACAAGTGAAACTGGATAGAGTTAAAGGGAGCGAAAAGTAGAACAAAAATTGAACTAAAGTCAAATAATATCTACGCTGTATTCGAGCTCCACGCTAAATTCAACGCAGAATTATGTAAGATAAAGGCTTAGAAGCAGAAGACACACAGAGTAAAAGAAACAGAGAAGAAATATCACTGGAACATTAAGGTTCGACACACACACACACACACACACACACACACACACACACACACACACAACACATGCTGACAATAACTCAGATATCTCATCAGCGTACAAAAAAAACTGACAAAACCAATTTATGTGCAAACATGCAGCATTCACTTTGAAATACAACAGGTCTGTGCAAGCTAAAGAAAACAGCCACATGAACCTCAACAAGATAATGCACTAGAGTTCCTGCCTTTTTTGGAAATTCGCGTCGAAAATAAATTCAGAATGTCAACTCTGTCAACCAAAACAACGAAAAACTACGGGTCAAAAATGTTGACAATACCCAATCAGGCAACGTTAAGACAATCATTTCAACAGTGCATTGAAATGAAATCTGACGCCAGCCATTCGAAGGAACGTTTTTGACCATCTCCAGAACCCGTGCTCTAAAGTATCCTTCGCGAAATGAGGATTTTCAAAGAAGTAATAACTATTTCTGTCTTTGATGCCGAAAATCAAATTTAACTAAACTATAAAAGACATGTTGTAAACAATAATTAGGTTGCTCAATTGTCTATTCCCTGCTATCAATGTAAGTTTCCATTGCGTCTCTAGGGTTCACTTCAAAATTTTTCCCTGGTATTCAATTTTAGATCTTACAAGTTCAGAGTAAATCTTGCAGGTCTCTTATACAATCTTACAAGATTAATTCATTAACTTGTAAGGCCAGATAAGAATCTTATAAGATGTTATAAGACTTGCAATGGTCAATGACTAGGGTGAGATTAAAATAATTGTTTTTTGATGTCTCAACCCTACTTGTGGTACACTCGTATAAAATTGTCTTAAAAGTCTACACATCCTGAAATTTAACCTTCAAGGATCCTGAAAATCAACCTTTAAGCGCATCGGGATTGCAAAAGAAATTTAACTATCAGCATTGGCTTCAACTTTGCTTTGAGTATCACAGCTACGTTACTCTTTTGAAACCTTCGGCTTTTTCAACAACAGACAACTTCCTCAGAATAACGGCAGAGAACTATTCCATGAAAAGCAGAAAAAGGATACTTCCTTACCAAATAAAATTAGTTTACAAAGAAAGAACATTCGAGACACGTTGAACAAAATAGTTCCCTCAAAAAATGTGATCTTTTAAACAATTTTAACTACCCCAGCTCATAGTGTTCAAAATTTTGATGTTTTTCAGTGCAAGGAAAAAATGAACGACTCGATAACTGTTAGGCATCACGTGATTCGAGACCCAACAGACCGCTGTCAATTGTCATTCCATGTGTGATTCCGCGAGTTATCTTCTTTGATTGCGCTATCTTGGAAGTTTTTGGTTTACCTAACATCATTTCCAGAATTAGGCTGGCTTGATTTTTGGCTTGCTTCATCACTACCCTTTTTTATACATCACCTCTCAAAGAGTGTTCTAGAAAGCTCCAGAAATTAGGCAGTTCTCAACACAAATTGAAAATAATTTGCTCAACTTTAACATAGTGCTCGATTGTGTAACTTTTGTCAATATTGACCCCCTCTCTAGACTTTTTTTGAATCAGGAGCAGCTATTCAATACTGTAAATAAAACTGCCTTAAAGTTTTTTTTTCTAATGAAAAACAAGATAATATATTTTCATAGTTCATCAGAAATTTATGTTATGGTTAAATGAGCAGGAAGTTTGGGGACAACTTGACAGATAAATTTCCTAGTCTGATGGCATTCCGCTGTGTAGAGAAGTTTTGCGAGAGCGTTGAATATCACACAGTGGAAAGCGCTGAAACAAGCTGAAACGATAGAAGTTTTCAATGATGATTATGTTTCCATGTAATTATTGCGTATATATTTTAATGGAGCTGACAAAAACCTATGCCCCTTGTAAAGAGTTGTTTTATTTTGACTGATATTCATTTATTCTATGAATCTCCCGTATCGAGCTCCAAGTACGAATAATTACGGGGCACGTATAAATTCAAGTATTTCTTGACAAATCAGTGTATATATATATATATATATATATATATATATATATATATATATACTATGATTTTTGTAAACGCTAATTGCCGCATATCCAGGGCGCCCGAGACGTAGCTTGTTTATGTTCAGACCGTCCCTGACAGAAAAACTTTATGTCCAGATTTTCATGCGTTCATAATTTCTCGTTCTTTGTTCGTGCTATCAAATGTGAGCAGGTCAAGACGTCATGCGTTAATTTCCCGAATTTTCTACTTTCAGCGGATTTTGCGCGTTCAAAAAATTTTTTGCTTCAATTGTGCGTTCGTATGAACGTATGTGCAGGCTTTTGCGTTTTATAATTCAAGAAAAAGATGTCAAACACAAGGCAAAGCGCTTTTTCTGGGCTAGAGGTTTAGTAACTTTTGATCTCAAGTAAGTTGACGTTATCTGCGGCGTAGAAATAAAATATTTCACTTGACTGAGCACTCTGCTAATATTGCTAATTCAGAAATCAGATCAGCGATTTTTTGCGCATTCAGGGTTCACTTTTTGCAGCATTTTGTGCTTTCAAAGTTGCCTAAGTTTAGACAGCGAGCATTCATCCGTGTTTTCACATTTAATTTTGAACGCACGGCATCCGTTCTGTTCTGGACAAATCAACTCTCGGTCAGGCGCCTCAGCCTGAGTTTAATCAGCAATTAATATTAAGAGCAAATTTAACCTATTTCATGCTTTTGCTCGTTAATGATCAGAATTTAGCTCGTTAATGATCAGAATTTAGCTCGTTAATGATCAGAATTTAGCTCGTTAATGATCAGAAATTAGCTAGTTAATGATCAGAATTTAGCTCGTTAATGATCAGAATTTAGCTCGTTAATGGTCAGAATTTAGCTCGTTAATGGTCAGAATTTAGCTCGTTAATGATCAGAATTTAGCTCGTTAATGATCAGAATTTAGGCAGACTTTGACTAGGAAGCTCGTTCATGTAGGCAGACTTTATTATGATGCTCGTCCATGTAATCAAAAACGCAGTTTACCCCCCTGTGCGTTTTTAATTGTCTGATCATTAACGCACACCTCGACCTGGGAAATTAGGTTTTCTTTCATTTTTGGTGATTTTTGCCATTTGCGGTGAAGAGGAAAAGAAAATCGGACGCGTTTTCCCAGCTCACTTGGTTGATAACAAAACTCAGATTGCAGGGATTCCTCACTACTCCATCAATTAAATCACATTGCATTTCGACCGTATATTAGATTTTTTAGTCTGGTACAATTTTTTTGGAGAACATTTAATCAAAATTAAGGCCTTCTCTCAACTTTGTTTTCTAAGTTGTCCTAGAACTTAAGTTAACCTGTTCGGTTTCCCAATTGCCCATGCTTCGTCGGCTGCGGGGGTCCCGCTCTTGGTTGCGTACCGGTCATTTTTGATATCATACTCCAAACCCACAAAAAACTCCAACCCATTTCCCAGCAAGTTATCGGACAAAAATTGCATTTGGGCCATTGTGTAGTTGAAATAATCGAATAAATGAGCCGCGTATTTTTTTCGGCAGAAACTGTAGGCTTCTTCGTAAGTTAGCTTCATGAAATGAATCCAAATATAGTGTTCCAAAACTTCGGTTCTGGTGCCATTTTTGCACAGTATAGTTCTAGGTCCGCAGTGGTACCGGACTATTCTCTTCCACTCGCTGGTGTCATGAAAAATTTCTTCGCCTATTTTTGGAGTTTGTACACTTTCTACCGCTGTAAACTGATATAAATTGCACGTTTTCGTATTGTTTTCATCACTATCGATATCGTGTTTGTCGGTTTTATCAGTCACATACAGAAGAATGCAGGATCGTGGTCGGCAAAAGTTATAAAATTGGCACATTTGAATAAATTTGCATTTTAGAGCACATAATAGTTTTGAAACGGCTTCTAGATCTTGGATACGCTGGAACCGAAGTTGGAGTGGTTGTGAATAGTGTTGACAAAAATTTGCAGGCTCACTAAAATGAAAGTAGTGTGTAAACACATATTATTGATCTGTCTTGTCTCACTCAATTTCATATTATCATTGATTTATCATCGACGAAAAAGGTATCCTCACCCGACGAACTAATGCGAAGTATACTTACCTGGTCTCTGTTTTGTTGCCGAAAAAGATTATTAGTGAAAACCACAAATGAAAATGAAAAACCAGATTTGCGTTCATATGAATTAAAGGTTAATGATTCATTTGATGCAATAAATATTGAATACGCTATTTGAATTGTTTATAATCTTCTGCAGGAGAAATTTAATTGCATTTTAGCAGAAAAAAAATCGAATTTTTTGTTAATTCCACTTGGAACTGTGGAGCTGAAAAGGTGTAAGCGCGACATATTTCAAACTGAGGGATAAAGCAGTGACAGAAATGTCTTAATAAAATCTAAGGTACATGTAACAAACATTCTTCTGGGCAAATTTTGGATCTATTGGTTTAAAAGTTTTCACAGGACCACGTCTCTGCTGAATTTCATTGGACAAAAGAATCAAATTTCCTCGTTTTGATTTGGCTGTTTTACGAATCAAAGTAATCTTTCTTTTATTCTTGATTTTGAAAAGTAATATGCAAGGTGCTGTACTGCGGGGCACAACGGGGGATATCGATGGCAATTTTAGAATTGAATTTATTTATCTCTTTTAAAAATAGTCTGGAGATATCGAAGATTTTTTTCACTTTTAACATTGATAACTCAATGAAACGCACAAGGGTATAACTCGAGTTACCTGATACCGGATCGAGAATGAATAATCAATTAAAGAATACAGAGTTAAAAGAAGCTCGAGGTCTGAAACGGTAAAAGTATGTTAAGTACGCCCTCTTTACTTCAGCGTAACTTTTTTGTCCATCAGGTCTTTGCGTCGTTTCCACATTTCTTCCCAAAGGTCCCGCATCTACACCGTTTTTATTTTTTTTTATATTTAGGATCATTGCTGTTCGTTGGTTGTGACGTCTATTGAGGGCCGGCAGTTATTTTTCAACAGACATCTCCAGACACTATTCGTCAGTTTTTGCGGGTTTTTGATTCCTCCTTACTTGCGTGCTGATGAATTTCCCGGTAGCAAGCAGTTAAATGGACGCTGGACAGGGAAACGGTTCGTTTTACCGGACATTTTCAATATCCTCTGCATGTTCCTCTTTGTCTTCAAACTTCCGAGTTGCTGATTAATTTCAACCAATAATCGTGAAGTTTGCCCAGAAAATGTTACAAAAATATACCAAGAAATCAATCATAACGAGAAGCAAGAAGCAGAAAATTTTTTCTTAGTTTTAGTGGCTGAAAAGCGAGATAACATGAGTGACATCTGATACGGCTACTCTTAGGGCGCCAATAACTTATAAATAGTTACTAGTGCGTTCCAAAAAAGATTTTACCTGTCAGTTGGGGTTAAGAGTTCTTTAGACGAATACGATGAACCACTGAAATAATTTTCAATTGGGATTAAAAAAATGTTTGGTCACTATACAGCTGTATTCTGGGATATTCGTTGAATTAAACTGACAATAAGCAATTTGGTCAAGAAAAGGCCCCCTTTCAATTTTTGAAAGTAAGCAAATTTATGAATTCAAGTCGAATTAAGAATTAAGAAAGCGAATTAAGAATTCAAATAGCTCGTTTGAACCTACTCATAATGTGATAATTAACAAAATTTAGTTTCCTAAATATGCCACAGATCATTAATAAAATCGAGAACTCCAACTGTAGACTAATCGAATGCACAAAAGACCATGGAAAACAGTAACCTAAATCGCGGACAAATTTGACGAGGTATTATCACATTTTTCCACGATTTGGTCAAATCTTCCGATAAAAGAACATAATTATATTTTGCAGCCTAATCCTGTACACAGAGCAATTTGACATACAAGGGTACACAAATAGAAAAAAACATTTTTTTTTCAGAATTCCTTTGGTGGTTTTTTACGTTGCGACAATGTTAAGTTGTCGAGTTTGTAACAAATTACCTTCGACCTAAGATAAAGTGGAAAAAATCGAGCAATCACATTGTTTTTATACTTGTTTTTATACAAAATTGATGAAAAATAACGTTCCCCTCCAAAAAAACACTTACTTTTTATGGCTTGTTTTTAGTGAAAAGCTGTTCTTCACCTTGATCTAATTTTTTGCGCTGGATTTCTGCTGGAGCCTTCTTGCTCATATCAAGATACTGAGTTACGAAAGTGAGGTTTAACTGTCATCAGATCATAGATTGACAGAAACTATATTCAAGAGGAGTAAGATAAATTGGTACTAGAATAGGGGGATCCTTCGAATAAATACATGGGATCATAGGGAGTTATCATTGGCGGTGATACATGTAAAACGTTTGACTAGCTTTCTTCCGCCATGCATGGGTTAGCTATCAATGGTCGTGATATGCGTCTAACTGGCTTTTTTCCGCCGCTCATGGGATAAAATTGTTGATACATGTAGGTTGGATTGATTTTAGTGGAGATGTGAACATTTTGAAATTTCTGTGGCTATAGAATTAGATCATGTTTCAGTCAGCCTATATAAAACCATATGGCTATCATTGCTACAATTCAATTGAGGAGTAATCACGAAACTTACAAGGAAATAAAAAAAAATTCACAATACGGTTAACGGTTTATATACTTTTTACCTACTTGTATTCATTTGGATTGTGAGATTGATTTAGATATAGCCTCAAAACTACGACCTTGTGATGGTTCGATTGACATCAACAACTCAGCACTCGGCAATTGCTTTAAATGGTTCAAAGCTGTGAGACTACAGACTATATGATATACTACACGCCGCTTCCGGTTTTGTATTTGAAAAGAATATAAAACGGTGAAGTCAATTTCTGCGTATTATCTTGTCCAGAGGCAAATGAGTACCTTGGTCATGTGACTGGAATGGCTTCTGTTTATACGTCAAATTTGGCGAATAAAAAATTCAAATCGCTCGATTGAACCTACTCTTAAATGTGATAATTTCCAAAATATAGTTTCTTAAATATGCCTTAGACCAATAATATAATCCAGATCTCAAAAATTGACTAATCGATTGCACGCAATACGGTGGAAAACATTAATTTGTATCGCGGAGAAAATTGACGAGGTATTTTCACATTTTTCCACGATTTGGTCAAATCTTCCGGAAAAAAACAAATATATGTTTTGTAGCGTAATCTTGTACATAGGGCAATTTGAAATACTAAGGTACAACAATGCAGAAACATAATTTTTCAGAACTGTTTTGGTGATTTTATATGTCGAGACAATGCTATGCTGTCCAGTTTGTAAAAAATTACCTTCGCCCTAAGAAAAAGAAGAAAACATCAAGCAATCACATTGTTTTCATACTTGTTTTTATACAAAAGTGGTACAAAAATAGCGTTCTCGACCAAAATAACTTTCCATTTTATTATAGCTTGACTTTAGTGAACAGCAGTTTTTCGCATCGATCCAATGTTTTACGCTGGCTTTTTGCTGGAGCCGTCTTGCTCATTTCAAAATACTGAGCTACAAAAGTGAGGTCGAACTGTTATCAATCAGAGATTGAGGGAAAATATTTTCAAGGGTAGTAAGATAATAGGGCACTAAGTCAAGAAGGTTACCCTTCGAATTGTTACGTGGGATAATAGAGGGTTATCTTTGGCGATGATACATGTACAACAATTGACTAGCTTTCTGCCGCCGTATAAGGGTTAATTTTTGTTGTCGGTGATGTATGTAAAACTAACTTCATTCCGCCGTACATGGGATAATATTGTTGATACTTGTAGGTTGGATTGATTTGGGTAGAGATAAGCGTTTTTTTGAAATTTCCGTGGCTATAGAATTAACTCATTTTTCAGTGAGCTTTTATAAAACCAAATGGCCAACATTGCTACAGTTTATTTGAGGAGTAGCTACGAAACTTACAAGGAAATCTTAAAAAATATCTACATTACGGTGAACGGTTTTTATACTTTTTAGCTACTTGTCTTCATTTTCATCCCGAGATTGATTTAGATATAGCCTTGAAACTACGCTATTATGGTGGTTTGATTGGAATCGACAACTCCGCTCTCGACAATTGTTTTAAATGGATCAAAATTTTTAGACTGCGTGCGATACTTCACGCCGCTTTCTGTTTTGTATTTGAAAATAGTATAACGTGGAATTATAATAAAGGAATTTGCGGTATCTACCGAAAATTGCAACGAAATAATTTCGTTTCTACCTCCTAACCCATTTAACATGCTTTCTTTGAGTGAGCAATTTTTTCTTCTTTTGAGTATCTGAGTTTCTTCATGGTCTATCGTGGGAGAAAGGAGAGTAGTAGCTGCAAAAGTTTTCAAAGTTTAGTTCTTCGATTTGCGTTTTCTGATTTTTATGCAAAAAGATTTTTTAAAACGGACACTTTACGGCAACTGTTACACAGGACAGTTATCAACTTAGAAACTTATCAGCTTGGAAACTTTGTTTTTCCTAAAACTTACGCACTTGAAGTTATATTGGGAGACGCCAATTTGTAATTTATATGCACTGAACTGCCCAAAACGCCAAGAAAGCAAACGTTGTGCCAATAAGAAGGGAAAACTCTTTTACCAGTGCCTGACGGATGAATTGTCGGTTAGAGGCGCCGTCTCTGATGAAAACGAATTTGTCTCCAATTTTGACTGTTTACCGTTGCCTAACGCCTGAAAATCATTTGACGGTTAATATCATCAAGGAAAAAAGTTGACATAGGAGGCCAAACAGTATATCTTTCTCCTGGAGTACTTTCAACTGTACCATGTCTTTAAAAGAGAAAATGAATAAATTGAAACCAACCTATTACCTAGACCTAGGAGTGCAGTAACAATTCTGATATCTCTGGACAATAAGAAAATTCCCGATGAAATCCAGCAGAGCAGTGTAGACTCAGTTGTTTTTAGAGTTAAGCTAGATTAAATAGATGCAAACTATACAATCACTCACATACAAGGAGACAAAGACTCTGGATTTGCTTCTTGTGATTTTTATTCCTTGTTGAACTCTTATGTAAACTTCTTGAAAATCAAATCTTTTTTTTGAATAATTCTATTTGAAAATGAGTTTAAAAAATAATCAACTAGATTTGTGTGGCGTCAAAATTGACTTGGGTTTTGACGCCGAGCACCAAAAAGATGTTTTTTGAGGTTTTGCAATTCGAGGTTGCTTTGCTCAGAGGTTGTATACATTACAAAAAACTTTTTTATAATTTTTCCTATGAATGTGTCTCTCACCAAGTTGTTTTTTTTTCAATCTTGACTGTGAAGAATCTGAATTTTTTGGTTTTCATTTCTCTCCTGCACTGTTGGATACGCTTTTCCAGGACCAAAGTTACGAATAAACTCTTTTTCACCTCTGACAGATTGTTCACGGCTGTTTGCAGTTCAAATATAAATAGTTGGGACATTTTCCCCAGAATTTCATACATTTTTTATCAGCATTATCAGCCAAAATTTAAGCCCTTAGAACAAAAATTGAATACACATTTTTAAAGTTCTCCAAATTTGAACTAATTGCAGAAAACTGCCCTCTGGTGATCGATAATTCATGCCAAGGAGTCTTTAATGACAAAGAATTTTCAAAACTATCCACTGCAATGCGATATAGAAAAATCAGATTATTTAGTGTTAGAGTAACAATTTGTTCCTGCAAAGCAGATGGTCCAGAGCAATTGATCTAAATACAACACATATCAAATTGTTTAAATCACCACGTGACACACAATAGATTAGTTCTGTTGGTTGACAGTTGAATAAAGCACAGTTTTTAATGGAAAACTGTGAGCTGTCAACCAAACAACTTTAGTCAATTATCAGTTGATTTGCATCTCAAAACATCAGAAGTCTTGCGCTACTGTTCGATTTCTGTTCCTCCAGTACCATCAATTTTTTTATCTGCCTTCAACTAAAGCCGTTATCATGCTGGGCCGTTGCAAGACATATCGGATACACAACTAAAAGAAGAGTTTGAGAGAGCTCCACATACATTCAATAAGTTCATTTGCAAAAGTTTGTTCAACATTGTCAATGGTAATGTTCCAATAAGAATTTTTTTTGTAAAAAGTATTGGAAATTAAATGAAAAACTATTGTCTAGACAAACAAGTTTGCAAGAAAAGATAAACTTTTTGCCAGGGAAACAAATTCGTTCAAAGCTGTTGTTATCGCTTGTTTTCAATTCTTGAAGAAATCTTAATGCACAATGAAGAATTTATTTTAATTCGAAAACGAATGTTTGCTTAAATGCAACTTGTGAAAAATTTTGGACAATCCCTTTTATATACAGAAACCTGCACACCTCTCTCTTTTGCAAAGAAACCAGTAGCATTCGATGAAGGAAATAGAGAAAGCACTAGAACCAGTTTGGACAGCAAGCAAAGTGATTGGAACACTGGAGGAGGGAAAAACAAAACCCTTGAGCGAATACAGTGAGAAAAAAATCCGGCAGTGAAAAAAAAAAACAAAAAAACAGAAGCTTTTGACTCCATATTGTTACAGCTAGAATTTATGAAAAACCAACCAAAAAGATCAAAACTTTTACTTGAATTCATTAATCAATGTGAGGCAGTTACCATAGAGTCAAACAACGTTCTTCAAAATGAAACAGAAACACTAGGCATTAAAACTTCAAAATTTCTGAACAACCTACAGCAAGCGACTAGATTGGACACACGATGATGAATTATCAAACTATGACCACAATAAGGTATTTTGTAGTAGCGGTTGATTGTTTTTCAAGTTGTTTACGAGTGGAACGATAGAAAACAAAGGATGGGAGAGAAATAGCTTAAGCATTCAAGAAGATGACCAAAAACACACAGCAAGAAAAATTAAGGGTTGACGATGATACAGAACTTCTTACCAAAAATTCAGCAAAAAAGTTGCTTGTAACTCAATAATAGAGTACTTTAAGCGAAAAAAGTCAGCTTTTGCTGAGAGGAACCTTACATCTCTTAAATAGATAATTCATCTTTATGTGAAAAAAAAGTGGACCTCTAGCTACATTGACCAATTAGACCAATTTGTGAAAGGAATCAAATCAAGAGGCAATTGAGTAACTAAAATTCCTCTTAACAAGTTACAAAAGAGATATGCCATGACTATTGTCATTGAAAGCTCAACAAGCTCAACTCAGAGGCCAAAGTTTTTCATTTCTCTCCTGCACTGTTGGATACGCTTTTCCAGGACCAAAGTTACGAATAAACTCTTTTTCACCTCTGACAGATTGTTCACGGCTGTTTGCAGTTCAAATATAAATAGTTGGGACATTTTCCCCAGAATTTCATACATTTTTTATCAGCATTATCAGCCAAAATTTAAGCCCTTAGAACAAAAATTGAATACACATTTTTAAAGTTCTCCAAATTTGAACTAATTGCAGAAAACTGCCCTCTGGTGATCGATAATTCATGCCAAGGAGTCTTTAATGACAAAGAATTTTCAAAACTATCCACTGCAATGCGATATAGAAAAATCAGATTATTTAGTGTTAGAGTAACAATTTGTTCCTGCAAAGCAGATGGTCCAGAGCAATTGATCTAAATACAACACATATCAAATTGTTTAAATCACCACGTGACACACAATAGATTAGTTCTGTTGGTTGACAGTTGAATAAAGCACAGTTTTTAATGGAAAACTGTGAGCTGTCAACCAAACAACTTTAGTCAATTATCAGTTGATTTGCATCTCAAAACATCAGAAGTCTTGCGCTACTGTTCGATTTCTGTTCCTCCAGTACCATCAATTTTTTTATCTGCCTTCAACTAAAGCCGTTATCATGCTGGGCCGTTGCAAGACATATCGGATACACAACTAAAAGAAGAGTTTGAGAGAGCTCCACATACATTCAATAAGTTCATTTGCAAAAGTTTGTTCAACATTGTCAATGGTAATGTTCCAATAAGAATTTTTTTTGTAAAAAGTATTGGAAATTAAATGAAAAACTATTGTCTAGACAAACAAGTTTGCAAGAAAAGATAAACTTTTTGCCAGGGAAACAAATTCGTTCAAAGCTGTTGTTATCGCTTGTTTTCAATTCTTGAAGAAATCTTAATGCACAATGAAGAATTTATTTTAATTCGAAAACGAATGTTTGCTTAAATGCAACTTGTGAAAAATTTTGGACAATCCCTTTTATATACAGAAACCTGCACACCTCTTTCTTTTGCAAAGAAACCAGTAGCATTCGATGAAGGAAATAGAGAAAGCACTAGAACCAGTTTGGACAGCAAGCAAAGTGATTGGAACACTGGAGGAGGGAAAAACAAAACCCTTGAGCGAATACAGTGAGAAAAAAATCCGGCAGTGAAAAAAAAAACAAAAAAACAGAAGCTTTTGACTCCATATTGTTACAGCTAGAATTTATGAAAAACCAACCAAAAAGATCAAAACTTTTACTTGAATTCATTAATCAATGTGAGGCAGTTACCATAGAGTCAAACAACGTTCTTCAAAATGAAACAGAAACACTAGGCATTAAAACTTCAAAATTTCTGAACAACCTACAGCAAGCGACTAGATTGGACACACGATGATGAATTATCAAACTATGACCACAATAAGGTATTTCGTAGTAGCGGTTGATTGTTTTTAAGTTGTTTACGAGTGGAACGATAGAAAACAAAGGATGGGAGAGAAATAGCTTAAGCATTCAAGAAGATGACCAAAAACACACAGCAAGAAAAATTAAGGGTTGACGATGATACAGAACTTCTTACCAAAAATTCAGCAAAAAAGTTGCTTGTAACTCAATAATAGAGTACTTTAAGCGAAAAAAGTCAGCTTTTGCTGAGAGGAACCTTACATCTCTTAAATAGATAATTCATCTTTATGTGAAAAAAAAAGTGGACCTCTAGCTACATTGACCAATTAGACCAATTTGTGAAAGGAATCAAATCAAGAGGCAATTGAGTAACTAAAATTCCTCTTAACAAGTTACAAAAGAGATATGCCATGACTATTGTCATTGAAAGCTCAACAAGCTCAACTCAGAGGCCAAAGTTTTACATTGAAGATTTTGTTAGAGTAAATAAATAAGATAAAGCATTCAGCAAAAAAAAGCAATCATTCACAGACAAAGTCTTTGAAAAAATGGGAACACCAACAAAGCCTACCAACATTGAAAGACGCAGATAAAGAAGCAATTCAAGAAAAATTTTTTCAACCAGAATTTTAACTTGTCAGGCTCCCTCTCGTTGAAAATGTCCAACAAGGGGTTTGAAGACGAGGTTACAGTCTACGCTGTTTCATCCGCTTTAATAGAAATAATTGATTCGAACACGTTTGCATCATTTCAATTTTTTTACCGGCGAAATCGTCATTCATGTGATTGGAGAGTAGCGCTTAACGAAGTCATACTAAAAACACAAAGAGAAAAAAATGTAGACAGAAATTTAACTGTGTTCAAATTAAATGAGTATTAAGATTCCCAAAAGATTAGCTCTGGAGCTAATGTTAGTTTTGATCTTATAGCAAGAAAAAACAATTTAGTTTTGTGCCAGGAACCTTTGATACAGGGGCGGAACTTCTTTCTACAGTAAAGCGAACAATTGAATTGCCCCATTTTTCTTTCGGACAGTTGAAAAACTCTGCAGAAGATGAAGTTTTATTTGGCAATTATGAGAAAAGTGCATTTGCCAGCGAAGGAATACCAAGCATCATTGGGTTTCAAGATATTCCTGACGGGAATTGAATACATATTGGGTACAATTTGATTCCCAACGGAAAAAAGTTTGCAAAAAGTGATGATAGAAACGCTTGTTATGGGGAGTTTCAAGTTGACCTTTGTGCTGGAAAGCATCCAATTTTCATATATATCAACATTTTTGAGTATCAACACGTCGAAGACACTAAGGCTCCTATTTTGCGAGTCATTGTTTCATAACGACCTCTGAAAAACGGTGTTATTTGTGAGCTTGAACCAACTCATTAGATACTTTTTAACAACATTAGACTATGAGAAGCTGTTGGCCAACAAAATTCAATCAATTTCAATTAAACTGATAACGGAAACAGGACCATTAGTTCGTTTTTTGGTAACTGGGAAACTTATTCAAACACTATTAATCAGACCACTCCCATTAAAATGGATTCTTACTATGCTAATCAAGCAATCTCTCTGTCTCATTTCTCTGGATATTAATGCAAATTTTTTTGAAACGGAATTTTCACATAGCAAAGATGCAAAAATGTCAGGGCTTCCTCTATGAGGAAAATCCAAAAGCGCTGTCAACTGGAGTGGTAAAGAGAAGGAAGGCCTTAGTGAGGAAATCAGCTGAATGCGTTTTCTATGGCAAAGTTGCAGTCATTTTGTACACTTGTGAGAGAAATTTGCTATAGGTTTATTACTTTGCATTGCATTTAGATGGTCGAAAGATTATTTTGGTTTATTGTCCGACGATGCAGCCATATACTGCAAAATAAAAAATGTCAAATGCAAATTGTATGTGTGCTAGATGATTTGGAACGATGATGTTGTATGGGCTACTGAGACAATATCATTGACAAGTTCAGCTTTCCATCCCTACCGGGGGGCTCTAAAAACATGTATGGCGTCAACGTGTCTCCACAGTTGAAAACAAGAAGATATATTTGCCATAGAAGCAACTCGTAAACTAGCAATTTGGCTGAATACAAAAGATGTTTTTCTTGTTAAAGACAAGCAAAATCCTCTACATTTGACCTCACGCAAAATCCTCCACATTTGACCTTGAGCAGACTTTCACTTACCGGAACTGTTTACCTTTGGCAGACAGTCTAATATCATCAAGTGATGACAAATGTTTTTGGTTTAATACACTTTGGGATCGGATTTAGCTTACATCGACACTGGTCATGGAATAAGTTTGAAAGCTAACCCAAACCATTTTGTAATGATGTTTGATTTGACCAGCACCCAACAAGCAACCCAAATTTTTATTCTTCCTGAGTTCTAGAGAGTTGTAATTTCCAGCGGCCTAACCTAACAGTATAGAGATATTCATTCTTGGCAAAAGAAGCCAGCGTAGTTTTTGTTGATACTGCAAGAAGAGTATCGAATAATAGCATTCTGACAATTTAATGAAGAACGAAGATGATATTATTGATTTAATCTAAGTCTGCAAAACTCTTAATTAAAAAGCCCTTTGCGTGTTTGCGGCCAACAATTTTCGGAATAAAATGAACAGAAACGGTTTGCTTATTGTCAATGAAGATATTTGATAACTGCTGAGAATCTTGGCACTCACTTTGTTGAAGAAACAACAATCTGTTGAAGAAACAACAATCAAGTGTTGCTTCCTAACCTTTATCACAAACATATATCACCAAATCAATTCTGTTGGCAACAATCACAACCTCTATCAAGTTTTGGAAAATAAACCCATTCAAAGTGCAAACTCAAAACTTTGTGAACTTTTTCTATTGCTCTTTTTGTTTTCGAATCTCAAAAACTTGTAAATATTAGCGATAATGAATTGACTCGTTTTGCACTTCAGATGATATTAAAACCTTGTCATCTAACCTAACCTGATTAATTTGAAAGGTTTCAAAGCTTTTTTTATTCACACACAAAACAAACACTCTGTAAATCAGAATCAATATTCCATTTCCCAGTTCCACTCACATCAATATGTCCATAAATTTACAAAACACCAGAATGAGGACCATACAAAAGTGTTTCAACGCTTCGTAAAATTTCACTATTTAAAAAATTATGTTGAATCTGTTTTGATGGAGGACGGCGATTTTAGGTGGTTTTTTGGGCAATTACTGCCTTCCTGGCACTCGGTTTGGGGCTCACTTTTGATTTGTTGTGGAGCTGCTTTTTCGACCAGTTCATTTTGCTAGCAAAGGCTGGCAGTTTTTTGCGAACGGACTTTGAATCGGTTTTCTATGCGGAGCTGTTGAATTCAATTACTAATATAAGATTTGAAATTAAATAAAACCTAAAACATTAAAATATAGAAAAAATTACCCTAACAATTTGGCGCAATCCGAAACAAGAACTAGGAAGCTGTATAAAAACAAAACATAGGAAAGCTCTGATTTCATTTCAATGTTCCATTTTGCAAAAAAACTGTTGTATCAATCAAAACGCGAAAATAGCTATTTACTAATTTGCAAAATTCGAAATCAAATTGGGCATACTGCATAACAATATACAACAGAAAAGCTAGGTTTCTCTTCCACAAAATGAAATTTGAACTGTTTCTGAGATTGTTTAAATCCTTTTTAATTTTTTTGACAGTTTGCACCGTAGATAGTGTCTTGGGCAACTACTACTACCTTGGCACACGGTTTGACGTTCACATTCTTTTATTTTGCGGAGTTGGTTTTCGACAATTTGCTTTTGTCTTTCGAGAACTGACTTTGAACAAGTTTCATTATGCAGAGCTTTTGAATTCAATTGCTAATATCAGCTTTGAAAACACCTCATCTCATTAGTCTCAAATTTGGGCGCAGTCCAAAATAGGAATTGGACAGCTTTGTAAATACAAGGCACGGGAAAGCTCTGATTTCAAATAAACGTTTCATTTTCAATAGCTATTGCATCAATGAAAATGTGATAATGGCTTTTTAATAAACAGCAAAATTCGAACTTAAAATGGGTACAAGTTGCATGAAAAATTACAATTGAAAGGCTAAGTTTCTCTTCAATAATACAGAACTTTTTCTGAAATTCTTTAAAGTAATTTGGAGAACAATCAAACATCGCTTCCACCATCGTTGATGACCACTTCTCTTTGAACTTTTGGTATCCTTGCTAGTGGTAGGTTTGTTGATAACTTCTGACCCATCACTGAGTTCTGTAAATTTCTAGCCCCACTGAACAAAATTTCAAATTCTCCAAAAGTTAACGAAATTCTCTTTTAAAATCATAATCGTCTCATGCTTTTTTTGAACACCGTTAGAAATATTATATGTCCCTTCTTATGTTTTCAGCGTTGCCCTGATCAAGCGCTTATCAGTTCTTAAAATATGTCTCCAAATTTGGCGCAGTCTATTACAAGAATTTAAAAATTGTTTAAATACAAGGCACAGAAAAGCTCTTATTTCAATTAAAGCTTTCATTTTCAAAAGCTGTTGTATCAATCAAAATGTGATAATGGCTTCTTACAAAATTCCAAAATTCAGAATTAAAAAGGGAACACTGCATAAAAAATTGCAAACGAAACGCTAAGTTTTCCTTTCACAATGAGAAATTTGAACTGTTTCTGAAATTGTTTAGAGTTTTTTGGAGAACAATCAAACATCGCTTCTGCCATCGTTTCTGACAACTTCTTTTCTAACTTTTGGTTCCTTTGCTAGATATAGCTTTGTTGATGACCTTCGATCCGCTAATGGGTTGTGTAATTGAATAGCCGCGCTGATCAAATTCGCGAAATCTCCGAAACTAAAAAAATTCTCTCATCAAATCGTAACCGTCTGTTTTTTTGAAGAATTTTAGAAATACATATGTCCCTGTCCATTCATATGTTCTCAGCGTTGTCCTGATTAACGGTTATCAGTTTTGGAAATTAGCAACCAAACATCGCTTCAGCCATCGTTGTTAACAACCTTCTCATGAAATTTTGGTATCTTTGCTTGTTTTCGTTTTATTGATGACTGCTTATCGGCCACAGAATTCTATAAATTACCAGCCGCGCTGACCAAATTCCCAAATTCTCCGAAAGTTAACAAAACTCTCTCATGAAATCATAAATGTTGCTTTTTGAACAGTTTTAGAAACACATAAGTCACTTTCCTGTCATATGTTTTCCGCGTTGCTCTGATCAAGAGCTCCTTTTTTTGGAAAATATTCTCAAAGTTTGGCGCAGTTTAAAACAAAAATTTGAAAGATGTATAAGAACAAAAAGCAGGAAAGCTTTGATTTCAGTTCAATGTTTAATTTTCCAAAAGCTGTTGTGTCAATCAAAGAGTGATAATGGCTAATCACTAAATTGCAAAAAGTGGACCTAAAATGGGCACGCACTGCATAAAAATTTACAATTAAAAAGCTATGTTTCCCTCCTATAACACGAAATTTTGACTTGTTTCTGAAAATGTTTAAATTATTTTGGAGAGCTACCAAATATCGCTTCCGCCATCGTTGCTAACAAATTTCTCATAAAAATTTGGTTTCCTTGCTAGTGTTGGTTTTATTGATGACTGCTGATCTGCCGCCGAGTTCTGTAATTCAATAGCC
Source organism: Convolutriloba macropyga (assembly GCF_964194025.1). NCBI lineage: Eukaryota > Metazoa > Xenacoelomorpha > Acoela > Convolutidae > Convolutriloba > Convolutriloba macropyga. The sequence goes on along the minus strand of NC_134476.1, from coordinate 13,386,516 downwards.
GCGCTGAACAAACTTTCGCCTTCTCCAAAACTTTACGAAATTCTCTGTTCAAACTGGTAATCGTCTGTTGCTTTGTGGAACAACTTCAAAAATATATATGTCCCTGTCCTTTCAGAGGTTTTCAGCGTTGCCTTGATCAAGCGTTTATCAGTTTTGGATTAATCACAATGACAATCCCCAGCTTCTCTGCTTTTCGTTGACATGAAAGGCATAGTGTACAACTTCCCGATGTTTTTATGTATCAAACTACAACTTATTGGTGGAGACAAGTTGGAAGTTGGAGACTAGCGTTGTCAAAATTCATAATTAAATCCAAAACAAAAGTGAAAACGGTCTTAAGTACGCCTGTGCTTTCAGCTGTGACTATATGTAAAATTCCCTTCGCCTTTAATTTGAAAAAGATGCGATCCTGAATGAAACTCCGACAGAAAACTGTAAAAAGTTTCAATATTTTAGATAAATTACGTGGACCGTATGTAGTGATCTCATAGAAAAAAAAACTGAAACAGATCTGACCCCAGGTGTTTATTTTACGTCAATGAGGACGAGCTGTGAACTGTACGCTATTTCTTTTTTATTGAAGATATGTGCGGGCAATATGTTTTTGGTTTTATACAGAAAACATGGAACAGCTGTGACACTAGGTCTGTATGTGCGTAATTTGATATAATCAAAAGAACATGTGAATCTAGATAACACACTAAGCAGTTATGCTTTATAGCACTAAGGGTAATCTGATTAAACATAAACAGATGTGACAGTACCAATTTTCAATGAATTGCTAATAATGAAATATGTTCTAGATGAAAATTGAGCTGATATTCTTGCAACTACCTAAACACAGTATAGACTTTATCAACCTTTGTTTAAAAACAAAAAAAGAGCATATAACATAGAGTATATTCTCCCGACATTTAAACCAAAATTGAAACCAGGCATAATTTGTTTAAATACGCGTTCTACAAAAGATCTCTAAAATTTGTTATTCATTTTCTTTAAACTTTAGGTCCAATTCACTTTGCGTTCATTCAAGAGCTCGTTCCTAGACAAAATTTCTGATACTCTTTTTCCGACTGTGTTTTTGGTCTTTTATCACCTCGATTTTAGATTCATTCTCCATATAATTTGTATGAAAAATTCTGTCCGTTCAGATAGTTGCTGACTCTGTAATTTTGTTGGAGCGAATATTACTTTATCAGTCAGCGTTAGCAAACTTTGTGGCGCTGATTCACCAGAGGAGACAAGGCGATGTTCGGCAAACTTACCACTGCCGTTTTTTCCTAAACTTTTTCATTATCGCAACTGCTTCTTTACCAGAGAAGACAGAACCGACAAAATGCAATGTTGTTGCAACAGGGGGACATTTATCTCCAAAAATATTGCGAATATTTTAACATCTAGACAATTAGTCATCACCTGACAACATTAAACGATTTTTGTTTCGTTATAATTGCCATACGATTTTTGTTACGATCGTACAATTTTTGTTTTGTGTGCATCTGTTCGAAAACCAGCTCGGGGCCTATCAAGCTTGCGGAAACTTAGCTGACTTGAGGGGCATAATGTCATCAACTAGCTCCCCAGACAACCAATTGGTTAAAACCAGCTTGTCAGTAACTACAGCAGTTGATCGGAGGCCCAGTTTGACAGCAACATCCGGTCCATCTTTCTTTGCATTAATAAACAGAATCATTTTTTGGCTCTGTTCAATGACATCCAGTTCGATACAGCATTGTTTTCAGCTGCATTATGTCAAACACCTGAATCCGCACGGGTAATTGGTTCTGGTGTCTCGGAAACACTAAAGTTATGCAATGCACCAAAAAATGGCTGTTTGAGAATTTCTTTATGTATCTATTTGATAGATTAAATTGGTAATAAAAATTGATGAATCGCCGCAAAACTCTTTTATATACATTTTGCAAGATGGTTAATTTGATTGAGTTTTAACAATTTATGATTTCCACAGTCAGAATGCTCAATATAACTTTTTGTTGTCTGTTTTGTAGTTTTAAACTATTAAGCAAAAAATTAAAAATCTCAGTTCTCGTCAAGTTTGACCATTTCCAGAAAAAATCTCTGCCGTCCCTTATGCCGGAAATTTTCAAACACCTGAATCAGCACGGGTGATCGGTTCTGGTGTCCCGGAAACACTAAAGTTATGCAATGCACCAAAAAATGGCTGTTTGAGAATTTCTTAATACATCTATTTGATAGATTAAATTGGTAATAAAAATTGATGAATCGCAGCAAAACTCTTTTATATACATTTTGCAAGATGGCTAATTTGATTGAGTTTTAACAAATTTTGATTACCACACTCAAAATGCTCAATATAACCTTGTATTTTCTGTTTTGTAGTTTTAATCTATTGAGCAAAAAATATATACGTTCAGTTCTCATCAAGTTTGAACATTTCCAGAAAAGATCTTTGCCGTCCCTTATGACGTAAACACACAATTTTTTTTTCTAACAAACACTCAATTACTGCGACTGCTAACTTTCAAAACTTTACTTTTTCTTCGTACAAAAAACAAACACTCAATAAATCGGAATCAATTTTCACTCAAATGTCCGCATCCATTCTTAAAATTTTGTCCATATTTTGACCAAAAGCACCAGAATGAGGACCATAAAAATTTGTTTAAATTTTTCGAAAAAATTTCACAATTAAAAAAATCCTTTTAATTTTTTTTGACAGAGGACAGGCACCGTAGATAGTGTCTTGGGCAACTAATACTACCTTGGCACACGGTTTGACGTTCACATTCTTTTACTTTGCGGAGCTGCTTTTCGACAATTTGCTTTTGTCTTTCGAGAACTGACTTTGAACAAGTTTCTTAATGCAGAGCTTTTGAATTCAATTGCTAATATCAGCTTTGAAAACAACTCATCTCATTAGTCTCAAAATTTGGCGCAGTCCAAAATAGGAATTGGACAGCTTTGTAAATACAAGGCACGGGAAAGCTCTGATTTCAAATAAACGTTTCATTTTCAATAGCTATTGCATCAATGAAAATGTGATAATGGCTTTTTAATAAACAGCAAAATTCGAACTTAAAATGGGTACAAGTTGCATGAAAAATTACAATTGAAAGGCTAAGTTTCTCTTCAATAATACAGAACTTTTTCTGAAATTCTTTAAAGTAATTTGGAGAGCAAGCAAACATCGCTTCCACCATCGTTGTTAACAACTTCCTGATTAAATTTTTGTTGCTTTGCTAGTGTTGGTTTTTTTTGATGACTGCTGATCCGCCACCGAGTTCTGTACCTTGATAGCCGCGCTGAACAAATTTTCAAATACTCCAAAAGTTAACAAAATTCTCTGTTCAAACTTGAAATCATCTGTTGCTTTTTAGAACAATTTCAGAATTACATATGTCCCTGTCCTTTTATAGGATTTCAGCGTTACCCTGATCAGGCGCTTATCAGTTTTGGATATATCACAATAACAATCTCCAGCGTTGGTGTCTTTAGTGGACGTGAAAAGCATAGTGTGTCACTCGTTTTTATAACTTTTAATTTGTTTAATATATAAAACTCCAAATAAAGGCGGCGGCGATTTTGGGTTTAACTAGTTTCGTCAAATTGCTTAATTCAATCCAAATGTATTGTGAATACCGGCTCAAGTACGCCTATGGCGTACTTGAGTCTGTCCTTTGTTCAAAAATTGCATTATAAACTGCACCTGTGACCCTAGATAAGATTCCGTTTGACTTGCATTTGAGAAAAACAAATGCGATTCCGAATGAATGTCCGACTGAAAACTTCAAAAGGGTTTCATTTTATAGATAATTTACGTTGACCGTATGTATGGATCTTATACAAAAAAACAGATCTGACCCTAGGTTTGCTTTTTACGTTAATGAGGACGAGCTGTGATTTGTACACTATTTCTTTTTTATTGAGGAAATATGCGGGCGATAGGTTTTTGATTTTACACAGAACACATGGACCAGATGTCAACCCAGGTGTGTGTATGCTTAATTTGATAAAATCAGAAGCGCATGTGAACCCACATCACACACTACACAGAATTGAATTATAGCAGTAAATATGATCTGATAAGATTAAACAAAGCAGATGTTACAGTACCAGTGTATAATGAAAAATTAATAATGAAAAACGTTTTAGATGAAACTTGCGCTGATAGTCTTGCAACTACTTGCACAAACTATAGACAGTATCAACCCTTGTATTAAAGCAAATATTGAGCATATAACAAAACATATATTCTCCCGACATTGAAACCAAAATTGACCCGAGACATAAATTGTTCAAATATAGGTTTTACAAAAGAGATCAAGAATTAGTTATTGACTTTTTTTAACCTTGCTTTCAGTTCACTTTTCTTCTTTTCAAGAGCTTGTTACTTGTCAGAAATGTTAACAATTTTTTTCGGATTTTTTTATCAAGGATTTCTATCAAAGATCAATCTCAAGTAAATTGTATGAAAAATTTTTTATCGTTCAAACACTTGCTGATTCTGTTTTTCAGTGGAGCAAACATTATTTTATCAGGCAGTGTTCGCAAACTTTGTTGCGCTGATTCAACAGAAGTGACAAGGTGATGGTTGTTTGTTTGGCAAATTTACCAGCACCGTTTTTTTCTAGGTTTTTTCATTAACGCATCTGGTTCTTTACCAGAGAAGACACAACCAACAAAATGCAGAAATGTTACATCAGGGGGACACTTACCAAAAATATTGCCAATATTTTAACATCTAGAGTTGTAGTCATTACCTGACAACATTAAAAAATTTTTGTTTTGTTATAATTGCCATACGATTTTTGTTACGATCGTTATGATTTTTGCTTTGAGTGCCTCTGTCCGAAACCCAGCTCTGGTTCCAACAAGTTTGTGAAATTTTAGCAAAAATGTGGGTCATAATTTCATCAGTTTGCTCCCCTGATCATCCATCGCAATTGGGTACAGCCAGATTAACAAGAATAATTTTTCGGCTCTGTTCAATGACGTCCAGTTCGATACAGCATTATTTTCAGCTGCATTATGTCAAAGAATCAGCACGGATAATTGCTTCTGGTATCTCGTACACACTAAAGTTATGCAATGCACCAAAATAAGGCTGCATGAGAATTTCTCAGTGGACCTATTTGATAGATTAAATTGGTAATAAACCTTGATGAATCGCCGCAAAACTCATTTATATACATTTTGCAGGATGATTAATTTGATTGAGTTTTAACAAATTATGATTACCACACTCAAAATGCTCAATATAACCTTTTATTGTCTGTTTTGTAGTTTTAATCTATTGAGCAAAAAATATATACTTTCAGTTCTCATCAAGTTTGAACATTTCCAGAAAAGATCTTTGCCGACCCTTATGACGTAAACACACATTTTTTTTTCTAACAAACATTCAATTACTGCAACTGCTAACTTTCAAAATTTTATTTTTCTTCATACAAAAAACAAACACTCATTAAATCAGAATCAATTTTCATTCAAATTTCCGCTTCAATTCATAAAAATTTGTCCATAATTTGACAAAAAGCACCAGAATGAGGACCATAAACAATTGTTTTAAATTTTCGTAAAATTTCACTATTTAAAAAGTTATTTATGAATTTTTTTTTGCTGGAGGACAGGCACCTTAGATAGTCTCTTGGGCAACTACTACCACCTTGGCACTCGGTTTGACATTCAAATTATTTTATTTTGCGGAGCTGTTGTTCTACAATTTGCCTTTGTCTTTCGAAAACTTACTTTGAATGAGTTTTTTATGCAGAGCCTAATAAATTAAATTACTAGTATCAGCTTTGAAAACACACCCTAATTAGTCTCAAATTTTGACGCAGTCCGAAATAGGAATTCGACAGATTTTTAAATTCAAGGTACTGGAAAGCTCTGATTTCATTTCAACGTTTCATTTTCGATAGCTATTGTATCAATGAAAATGTATAATGGCTTTTCTTTATATTGTAAAATTCGGACTTAAAATGGGTACAAACTGCTTGAAAATTTACAATTGAAAGTTTAAGTTTTTCTTCAATAATACAGAACTTTTTCTGAAATTGTTCAAGTAATTTGGAGAGCGACCAAACAACGCTTCCACCATAGTTGTTAACAACTTCCTCATTAAATTTTGTTTTCTCTGCCAGTGTTGGTTTTGTTGATAACTGCTGATCCGGCACCGAGTTCTGTAACTTGATTGTCGCTCTGACCATATTTTCAAATTCTCCAAAAGTTTACGAATTCTCTGTTCAAACTCGAAATCATCTGTTGCTTTTTGGAACAATTTCAGAAATACATGTATCCATGTCTTTTCATTGGTTTTCAGCGTTGACCTGATCAAGTGCTTATCAGTTTCGGATGTATCACAATAACAATCCCCAGCTTCTGTGTTATTAGTAAGAGTGAAAGGCATAGTGTGTCACTCGTTTTTATAACTTTCAAGTTCTATAATGTATAAAATTCCCAATTAAGGTGGCAGCCAAATGGGATTAAAGGAGTGTCGTCAAATTGCCCAATTAAATCCAAATGAATTTTGAATACAGGCTCAAGTAGGTCTATGTCGTACTTCAGTCTGTCCTTTCTTCAAAGATAGCTTTATAATTTTCTGTGACCTTAGATAAGATTCCGTTTGCCTTGAATTTGAAAAAACAAATGCGATTCCGACTGAATATCCGACTGAAAACTGCAAAATGTTTTCATTTTTTAGATAATTTACGTTGACCGTATGTAGTGATCCTATATAAAAAATAATAACAGATCTGACCCTAGGTGTGTTTTGTACGTCAATGAGGAAGAGCGGTGATTTGTACAATATTTACTTTTTATTGAAAAAAATATGCATGCAATAGGTTTTTGGTTTTGCACAGAAAACATGGAACAGATGTGACCCTGGGTGTGTGTGCGTGTGTGTGTGTGTGTGTGTGTGTGTGTGCGTAATTTGATATAATCAGAAGCACATGTGAACCTACATAACTCACTACACAATTATTAGTTATAGCAGTAAAGGTGATTTGATAAAATTAAACAAAAGCAGATGTGACAGTGACAGTGTAAAAAGAAAAACTAATGATGAAATACGTTTTAGATTCAAACTGCGCTGATAGTCTTGCAACTACTTGCGCACTATAGACAGTATCAACCCTGGTTTTATAACAAAATAGAGCTTATAACAAAACATATATTCTCCCGACATTGAAACCAAAATTGACCCGAGACATCAATTGTTCAAATGCAGAAACACAGGTTTTAAAAAAGAGCTCAAAAATTAGTTATTCTTTTTCCTTAAACTTTGCGTTCAGTTCATTTTTCTTGCTTTCAAGAGCTCGTTATTGCACAGCAATTCCAACAAAAATTTTTCGGAATATTCTGGTCTTCTATGAAAGTTCAATCTCAAAAAACTTTTATGAAAACTTTTGTCCGCTACAAAACATTTTTATATACATTTTGCCAGATGTAAATTTGGTTGACTTCTACCAAATAAAGATTTCCACTTTCTAAATGTTCAAAATAACTTCTTGATGTATGTTTGTAGTTTAAATCTTTTGAGCGAAAAAAATACAATTTTAGCACTGATCAAGTTCGGATATGTTCAGAAAAAAATTTTATTGTCCCTTTCGACGTATAAACAAAAATTGTTTTCCTAACAAACATTTAAGTACTGCATATATTATGATGCGGTTACTATTTTAAAATATTCAGAAATACTCTTCTAAATCAACAAAATCTTGTTATCATTATGTCTTAAACATAAAAATTAAAGGATTTGGCCCTTTTTATAGTGAAAAGTACGTTGTGTTGGAGCTAAGGATTTGCTATTTCTATGTCAAGGTGTAGTGGGAAAGGATTTCCAAATTCAAGAAATGTTCAAAAGAGTGAAAACAACCCAGGAAAATTTTCGACAAAATGCATTTCAAACGTTAATTGGGGCTACTTATCTAAGTAGATCCGATCTTAAACTTACTCGAAAATTGTCTACCATTTGTTAAATATGGATCAAGGAAAAGAAAAAGAGCACGTTTTTCAACAAAAAAATCTTTAAAAATTATTTTTGACACTTGAACTAAAAAACGAGCAATTAAGGGTTAGCTAACCTATTTGCTAAATAGTGAAAAAAACTTTTTAAATGTTTGTTACTGTTTTGTGATCACTGTGTGATGCCTGAGATTACTGCCTATTATTAATATCGTCAAAAATCTGCTACTTCACCGAACTTCAAAACATTTTTAAATTAGTGTCACATTAACATATGGCGTTAATCGGCATATGATGCAACCTAAGGAAGGATGTTAGTTCGATTTTTTTAAATCTTTTTGTACAGATTTCTCTCATAATCGCTATCATCAAAAAGGCCTCAGATAAAAGACACATTTTATGTCATGTAATTGTCATTTAATGACATGATTTATAATGGTTGACAGAAAAGCGATTTTTTTCTGTTTGTTTTTGAGCAGTTGCTTTATACTGCTCCTCTGGTTTTTTGGCAGGGGGCATTTTGCTTATCACATTTAAAAAAGTGCGACAACACTAACCGCCCGTGTTTGTAAATGCTTACAATCGCGGTTTTTACGACAATTTTGAAAACTAGTATGTTTTTCCAGCTTCAAAAAAAACGTTCTTTAAACCAATCTATGAACAACAATAGTCGGTATGGTTTCTCGCGGTGGTTGTTTTGACAAACGTTTGTAGTGGATATTTGGATACACAGTTTTTTTTCTCTCAGAAAATTGGAAAAAAAATTTTCCGCAAACCCGACCCATCAGATTGCAGCATGATGGTATTTGAATTTCGCGCCCATAAACTGCCTTTGTGCTTCAATTTTGGTAACATTAGTCATTTCTAAGTTATTTACTTGCTATCACAGTTCTGCTAGAATTTGAAATTCATCAAAACTATCAGAAATGGTTGTGCAACTTTTGCTCTGTTATCGTTAGCACTCGTGGGAACCATTCATGACATCAAAAAAACTAATCCAGACGAAGCTGGCTTTCCTTTTTATAATTGATCCCTCTGTGTGTTCAATTCACAAAACCGGTATTAACTGGAACAACATATGCGAACTTGCCACCCTAAGGTAACTAGCTGCTGCAGATCTTGCTTCATGAGATTCAATGATGCGCAGCTGTTTGACATGTTTGCGTAGCAATTTAACTCATTTCACTCAATGACTGTTTTTGGACCAGAATAGCAACCGAAAGAGGCTACAGTGCAGACAGCATTCAACGGAGTGTTACAAACTTAAAAAAATTGTAGAGTTTTTTTTTTAAAAATAATATAGCTTACAGAATTCTTGAGCTCAATGCCAAACGAAAGATCTGCAAGTGCAACGCCAATTGAACAAAAGCTGAACCAAGGACCACAGAAGACATAATTTGTGGTAAAGTTTAGATATTAAAGTCGCATCGAGATGAAAAATCTGAAAACGTTTGGGTTGTTGTTAAAATATTCAACTCGACATCAAATTTGTACGCAACAGACCAATTGTTGGCTCACTATAGTGCTTAACCCCCTAAGCATAGAAACTGTCTCGGGTTACTCAACATTTGAAACCAGGACTAGTACATTGTTAAAAACAAAAAACTTGAAAATATTTTATTTTTATGTTACATGATCTTTTACCTATAAGAGGGTTCAAGAGATACGTGGGATGAAACTGAGTGTTCAGTGAGCATTAGCATCCACCAAAGTACAAAACATCTCATCGCACTCGTTAAAGTTTACTCATCCGTTATGAAAATGTTTAGCCCCTAATTAACGACAAATTGAGATATAATTAATCTAATTGCTAATTATTGAAAAACTATTTCAAATTTTTGTATCGGTTTTAGGATCAATTGTGGATGCCTGAGATTATAGCTCATTCTTATTGCCCCTTCCCCAAATTTCAAAAAATCTGGCAGTTAGTGTCACACTAACATCTGGCATTACTCAGCATATGAATTACCTTTGGAAAAATAAAATCTCGGCTTTTTTTCTGTTTTTGGACATATATTTTCAAATTTCTCTCATAGCAACTTGCATCAAAAAAATGCCTGAGAAAAAAGACACATGTATATGTCATGTAATGGTCATTTAATTGACACAATTTATTTTTTCTATCTTAAATAAAAAAATTTCGGTAAAATTTTAGCGCCAAAACCGACCAATCATATTGCAGCTTTTTGATTATTGAATTTCTCGCTCATAAACTGCCTTTGTGCTTCAATTTTGGCAACCATAGTCATTTGCTTGTTAATTACTTGTTATCACAGTTCTCCTAGAATGTAAAACTCACAAAACGATCAGAAATGGTCTATTTGTGCAACTTTTGTTCTGCTACGGTTAGCAGTCTTTTGAACTATTTACGTCCTCAAAAAAATGAACCAAAATAAAATGGCTTTCCTCTGTACAAAAGCTTCCTCCGTGTGTTTAATTCCCAATAACGGTCTTTAGTGGAACAAGATATGCGAACTTGCCACTTTAAGTTTACTAATTTCTGCAGATCATGCTTCTTGTGGTTCAATTATGCCCATCTGTTTGACCTGTTTCCGTACCATATGCGTACCAAAAAGCTCATCCACTTGATTAATGAGAAAATTCAATTCATTACCAACAACTGCCAAAAAATCACATGCTCGTGCTTTTCAGTTACGCGAGATGATTAATGGTCAGTATTTTATTGAATGATTCGAAATATATTACCAGAGGTACAAACCAAGTGGCTGAAAAACTGGCAAATGTGTAATCCTTTTTTATCTGGTGATAACAATTAAATATCTGGAGGGTCATTTAGTTAACAATTTTTAGTATGAAAATGATATTTTTTCAGTCCATCACGACACAGTTAGAAACAATTACGGCAAATGCGATAACCTAATATAAACTTCAGGTCTCTAACTTCGCAAACGACTTTCAAAAGATCGGTATTGAGTACATATTGATAAATATCGGCATCGTAAAGAAGTAAAAAGATCCATAAAAAATCCGATTCCAAAGAGTAGACTCATAGGAGATAAAGCTGTCCTTCATCGTAAACAAAGACGTTTATTGTCACCTCATCGAGGATTTCGAATGCTTTTATTTGCTCAAAACCCCTTGGCATTTCAAAATAATCACAAGTTGCTGAAAGTTCTCTTGTTTGTATGTTGCTTTTTGATTATTGATCATATTGCAGCTTTTTGATTATTGAATTTCTCGCTCATAAACTGCCTTTGTGCTTCAATTCTGGCAACCATAGTCATTTGCTTGTTAATTACTTGTTATCACAGTTCTCCTAGAATGTAAAACTCACAAAACGATCAGAAATGGTCTATTTGTGCAACTTTTGTTCTGCTACGGTTAGCAGTCTTTTGAACTATTTACGTCCTCAAAAAAATGAACCAAAATAAAATGGCTTTCCTCTGTACAAAAGCTTCCTCCGTGTGTTTAATTCCCAAAAACGGTCTTTAGTGGAACAAGATATGCGTACTTGCCACTTTAATTTTACTAATTTCTGCAGATCATGCTTCTTGTGATTCAATTATGCCCATCTGTTTGACCTGTTTGCGTACCATATAAACACTTTTCAATCGCTTCCTGTGTTTGGACCTTAATACCCACTAAGAGAAGCTCAAACCGAGACCGCATTCAACGAAGTGTTACAAAGTTAAGAGGTTCCAGCCTGCATTAACTTTAAATCTAAAATCCTTAAGTTGTTTTTAGAACCATGTTGTTGCGGCTGCTCAAGAATCTCAGCGGAACCGATAGATCATAGCATGATTTTCGAATTTTACGCAGGCTTGGTTCTTCAAAGTGATCGATTGACTAACAATCTCGTCGAAACAATTAGTCGCTCGGACGTATTTAAGAACCGCAACTTTATTTTTGTTGATTGAAAATAAGGAAACCTTCAGCGTAAACCTATGTTTAAGACCCTTTTATTGTCATTTTGAAAAGCTCCAATGGTAGTTTTCTGGTTCTAAATAATATCCGATTTTTTTGAAATTGGAAAATGAAATGATAAAAATTCATATCTTAATTCTTTTTTACTGAGAAAACCCATACCGTTTCTTTCATGATTCAATATAATTCCAACTTCCACAAGTGAACTAATTTAAGAATTAGTATTAAATTTTATTTTAAATCTAAAATCCTTAAGTTGTTTTTCGAACCATGTTGTTGCGGCTGCTCAAGAATCTCAGCGGAACCGATAGATCATAGCATGATTTTCGAATTTTACGCCGGCTTGGTTCTTCAAAGTGATCGATTGACTAACAATCTCGTCGAAACAATTAGTCGCTCGGACGTATTTAAGAACCGCAACTTTATTTTTGTTGATTGAAAATAAGGAAACCTTCAGCGTAAACCTATGTTTAAGACCCTTTTATTGTCATTTTGAAAAGCTCCAGTGGTAGTTTTCTGGTTCTAAATAATATCCGATTTTTTTGAAATTGGAAAATGAAATGATAAAAATTCATATCTTAATTCTTTTTTACTGAGAAAACCCATACCGTTTCTTTCATGATTCAATATAATTCCAACTTCCACAAGTGAACTAATTTAAGAATTAGTATTAAATTTTATTTTAAATCTAAAATCCTTAAGTTGTTTTTCGAACCATGTTGTTGCGGCTGCTCAAGAATCTCAGCGGAACCGATAGATCATAGCATGATTTTCGAATTTTACGCCGGCTTGGTTCTTCAAAGGGATCGATTGACTAACAATCTCGTCGAAACAATTAGTCGCTCGGACGTATTTAAGAACCGTAACTTTATTTTTGTTGATTGAAAATAAGGAAACCTTTAGTATAAACTTATATTCAATCTCGTGCTGAAAATTGTAAGGCTTCAGGAAAGTGATATTGTTAACTTCTTGTCAACCAAGCTCAAATAACCTAAAACTCGCAAGATCTTTAGACCTAGCAAAACTTAGCAAAATGACTAAGGTCGTTAAAGAATCAAAGATTAGTTCAATCTGAGAGCCAACTTCTCTGTATAACAGTTTCTACTGTTCCTAAATACAATTCGGTTTCATTTTTCAAACAATTGGGTTAATGTAAATAATCAGTTATTTGTCATTTATAACAGCATCACTACTTGTTTCTGATTGGTTAGGTCATTATTTAAATAGTAAATGTCACTCTCCTGCAATATATTTTTTTAATGACACAAGCACAGATGATTATTACGTAGCTTTAAAGGCTTCGAATGTACGGTATTTTCACTTTAATGAACAGCTAAACTATCTTAGAACAAGCAATTTAAGAAATTTAACAATAAATGACAAACTATCGAAAATTGCCATTTTTGCACCATATAAGTGTTAGTAACCACACTTGCGGCTCTGACGCGATAGCGTTCGTTGGATCCATGAGTAGCTTAGAAGTAACCCTAACCATGTGTCATAACCTCGGGTTCCTCAGGTTTTCCCTCCAAAAAGCGGCGTAGTGTACAAAACTTCGGCCCCAACTTGTAAAAATTTTCAGTTTTAACTATTTTTGAGTTTTTTTTAGAAATTCTAAGTTTTTTAGTCTCAAAGGTTCTTTCTTGCAGTCTGTTGGCTTCTATAGCTGATTTGAAGTGGCGCCAACCTCGCCGGCCCTGTTTTCGATCTCGGAAACACAATCGTAGAATACTGGCGCTAACTTCATACCTGGCCGGTTCAGCTCTCCATGTGCAATTTTGACTCTTGCTGATCGCATAACACCGTCACTGCCAGTAATGATCTCAATGGTTCGTCACGCAGCATTTCACGCAGTCATTTAATAGCCATTATAACTTGCCTTCTTCCAGGTTTCGCACATGTTTTTTTGACCACTTCGATCTCTGATTCCATTGTGGAAGGTATTCGCAAGTCCACCTTTTCCAGATAATGTTGGCATATCCTTGAGGCATTTTGAATCTTTTTCTAAGGTCATGGTAGCGTTCCCAGGATGGCATGAGGGGTGCACTTGCGTTCTCTCGTCCTAGCAGTAAATGATTTGTTGTAAGTGCTTTCAGGTCTTCAGGGTCATCACATACTGCTGTCAGTCGTCTTGCGTTGAGTGTTTGCTCTACAAGACACATTTTAGTACTGCGTACTTTGTAGGTGAGGTTGTCCACGATTGCAATCATGTCCTTCTTGCAATTTTGAACCAGTCTTTCCTAGATTCCAACAAAGGAGGAGCTCCAGGTGGATTGAGTTTCCCGAATTCTTTTTCTGTTCTAAGTCATTCTCTATCTTAGCTTTTGTCCCACTCGTTCATGAATGGGTTCAGCTTATTGGCTGCTCCTACGAAGTTTGTTCCGTTGTCACTGATGACGGTGTTCGAATAACTATCTCTTGCAATGAATCCTGTCAATGCAGCTAGACATGACTCGGTGTCCAATGATTGTGCCACTTCGATGTGTACTGCTCTGGTTGCTAGACAAGTGAAGAGGTAGCACCTTAAAGAGGATGAAGATATTCCAACAATGTGTCGAACAATACTGAGACAAACGATAGGACAATTCTCGCAGTTATTTTTGATGGAACTTTCTGCTCAGTTCCACGACATATTATGAGACTGCCCTTGTCTACATTCCAGTTCAGTCCAAGGATTGATGATGATTGTGGCTCGGCCTCAAAAATTTTCACAATTTTCGTTGATCAGTCGGCCTTTGAGTTAGGTGACTTGACTTCTTCGACACTCGGTATCCAATTCGTCAATTTGAGTCCACCTTTGCTGAGGATGTCTCTGACTTATTCCGGTGGTTCAGTACTCTAGTTGGAGCAGGTTTCTTATGTATTCTCTGCCGTCGTGTAGGCTCTCTCGATATGCTTTCTTCAACAGAAGTTGTACAACTGGATGTTTAGCTGTCAATTGTATTGAATGTTTTGCATTTTAATCGAGATTCAAATATTTCAGTCGACATTTCACTCGAATTGTTCCATCTTCTTCTATGAAGGGTGACAGTTTGGCTATTTTTTATTGATTTTGAGATGTCTTTGCTGTTTGCTATCTAATTTGCAACATTTGGACCATTTGGACTTTGCAAGATTTCGGTTTGAACATATCGAAACAATGTTTGTTCTGCTTGACCAATTTTGTCTGCTTTGAGGGTTCCCTTCAGCTTCGTTTTGAACTTCATGCAGTAGGTAATGAAGTTTATAATTCGGTTGAAGCTACTGTATAGACTCCAGTCAAATAGTTGGTGTGGTTTAGCTTCTGTGGCTAAAGTACTAGTAGCTTGCTCAGCTTCAACTTCGTTCACTTGGCTTTACGGCTTTGGCTACTTTTCTTCATCTCTCTGAAGGAAGCCAGGGTGGCCCGTTTAACCTCCCGGACTCTCCGAGGCCTTCGATGGACATCCCTTGTGTGCCAAAATTTGCTGGGTTTTTGATGCCTTGACATGTCTCCATTGATCCATGGAAGAGTTTTCCAATTTTTTGCTGCCCTGTTCGCAACAAATACTTGCTGTTTCTTATGAGCTGACTGCAATCACTGTAACACTGTAGATGAATCTTTCCAATGAGAAATTTTGTCAATTTTCACATCATATTCCTTCAATACCTGACTCCTGATATGAACTCCGTAGACTGCGGATTGAAGTTCTAGCTTCGGAATCGTCGTGTGTCTGATAGGTGCTACAAGGTTTTTCTTATCACATAGGTGAGTTTTAGCGTCGCTTTGTCCTGCAGAGCTGCCACGATGCACATTGCTTCCTCTGACGAGTCTGTGAAAATTTGAAGTCTCAAATTTGTACATCCGTTTTTGAAATAAAGTCGGTTTATTGACATTGTTCTTATTTCTCTCAATTCAGAGCACCACTCACTCAATAGTTTGAAGTGTTCTGCTGAAAAGTCTTTGCCCCATGCTTGTTCCATTGCTGCCCAAACCCTTTTGAGTAGAAGCCGCAATCTTATCCTGAGTTGTTTTTAAGTCTAATTTTCAGTTCAGTCAAATGATTGATGATGATTGTGGCTCGGCCTCAAAACTTTTGACAAGTTTTGTTGATTTGGCTGTCTCTGGGATTTGTGACTCGACCTCTTTGACACTCTTTATCCATTTCGTCAATTTGTGTCCACTTTTGCTGAGGATGTCTCTGACTTAATCCGATGGTTCAGTACTCTAGTTGGAGCAGGCTTCTTATGTATTCTCTGCCGTCGTGTAGGCTGTCTTGATATGCTTTCTTCAACAGAAGTTGTATAACTGGATGTTTAGCTGTCAATAGTATTGAATGTTTTGCATAAAGATTCAAATGTTTCAGTAGACCATTCACTCGAATTGGTCCATCTTCTTCTATGAAGGGTGACAATTTGGCAATGTTTATGATTTTGAGATTTCTTTGCTGTTTGCCATCTACTTTGCAACATTCGGAAAGCTTTCGGTTTAAACATATCGAAACAATGTTTGTTCTGCTTGATCAATTTTGTCTGCTTCTTGGGTTGTTCTGACTGACATGAGGAAGTCGTCATTGTAAGAGTCTCGCTGGAGAGCTTTGACAAGATTTTTGTCGACAAGTCGGTAAGCTGTTTGCCCCAAAAACGTGTCCTGTGTTCTCGTAGACTTGTATCCTCTGCTGTGGAACTTTTTTCCACAGAGATTGTAAGCATCGGCTGTCATCTCTTGAGACAGCAACTAGAAGAAACATAGCTTCTATGTCGGCTGAAATCTCTATTTTATGTTCCCAGAAGCAAAAAAAAATTCGGACAATAATCTGCAACAACTCTGGTCCAGCTAGAAGTTGGTCGTTGATGGCAACACTTTGGTATTTTGCTGCTGCGTTGAACACTCTTCTGTCCTTCCTAATTTTATGAAGGTTGATGACAGGATGATGTTGCAAAAACCAATGAAGCTCATCTCTGGTTTCGTTTAGTTCAATTTGATTGACTTTGCGGATATAACCAGCTTTGACGTCAGTGTCAATGGTCTCCCGATAACGTTTTTGCAACATGTCATATTTATGTAGGCTTCGTTCTAGGAATTTGTGTTCCCCCATAGCAGTGTAGAAGTTATTTGGTAATTTCACATCCTGTTCTCGAAGTAGATGTCCAACTTCGTATCTTTCACCGGTAAATCGAGTTGTTTGCTCCAATGTTTTGATTGCTCTCTGTTCGTCTTTCGAATGACCGGTGACATCACAATTTGAAGCGTAGGTTTCGATGTCCCAACACTTACTCAACTGGCTTGCTAACTTGTCCTGTGATACGGAGGTTGCTGTTGTAGCCAGAGTTGCTGCTTGCATCGCTGGTGGTGGACCGCTTAAGGCCCATCCTATTTTCGATTTCACTGCCAATGGGGCAGTTTTGTTGTCTGATTTCTTGAATTCTTATAGGTGATGAACGTCGTAGCAGCTTTATCCAAGGATTACTTGAATTTCGTTTAGATTGTAGATCCTGTTTGCCAAACTTTTTAGATGTGGATGGTGAAATTCCAACCCCTGCAGTTCTACAATCTGGTCGCATGAATTCAATTTTTCATGAACATAAAATTGCACTGTTGTCAATGGTCGAGATATCTCGTGTGCTCAAACCGCTATCGGCACTATTTTAGTCTGGACATCTTTTTATCCAAAGATTCCTGCTTCTGACAAAGATGCTTTTCGGGATTGCAGCCGCACTTTAGATACGATTGACTTATCCGCAAAAAAATGGGGATCCCGTATCCAATATTGCCAGAACGCTCAGGTGGTAGTTCCCATTCACCACTTTTATACGCACTACAGGGAGTACTCCTTGCGGGATGTTTGTTGCTACTGCTGTCGTAGCATCTGAGCCACCTGTTTCAGCCTCCTTCTTTGAGAATTCGCTGTGCAAAAGATTGTTGTGTTGTCGTCCACAATTGGGCACGCTCCAAGTTCTGCTTTTGCAATCCTTTGACTGATGGCCAGGTTGCAGGCAATTGAAAAACAGTTCGAATTTCTGCACATGTTCTCGTCGTTCATTCAGCGTCATTAATTTGAATTTCTTGCAATTCAAAATGGCGCGCTGTCCATCTTTGAATGGGCACTCTGAATTCATTGGTTTTGTAGAGTCGTCAACGTTGGATGCCTAAGTACTTGTTTTTGGTTTCTTGCGTTTTTGAAAGCAGTTGATTCGAACCAGTCTTCGACAACAATCAATATTGCTGCTAGTATTCGATGATCTTGTAGGTGAAGTAGCCACTGCTCTCTAAATTGAGGGGATAGTTTTCTGTTTGCTGAAAACAGAACTCAATCTGATTCCAGGTCAAATTGAAATCCAAGCCGAGTCAAAACGTTGCCAGTGTTTGTGACTATGTTTGAAAATCGAACAATGCTGCTGGAGTCATCGTTTCTAACTGGGGGAGATGTGTGTATCTTCTTGAGCTGAGAGTAAGCAATGACGCTCGGTCTGCCAAACTTTTTGCAGAGAATGTCCCTCGCTTGATAATATACCTGTGAGCTGAAACCCAATCCAGAAACTGCAGCTTTCGGCTGATCAGTAAGGCTAATGTTCAGATACTGCATCTTCTCAGTATCGCTCAGCCGCTTTTGATGCACAATGACATCGACAAACTCTGGCCACTCGAACCACTCCACGGGGTCTCCTGAGAACTCCGTCAGCCTGAGTTTCTGTAAACCTCTAGGATCACCACTCAGTTGTTAAATTACTTGTGGGGTAGTTTGGCTCACTTTTGTTTGGTTTTGGCTTTCCATTGATCTGTTGCGAGTTTTGTGCTTGGGACTTTAGCTTCTCTTCTTGTTTTGGAACGCTGACGGTCTTTGTTGCTGGAACGTCGTCTTGGGAAAAAACGTCTGTGGTTCTGCTACCCTAATGGATTAAGGGATTTAAAATTTCTCGAGAGTACTCGAATCTTGCAAGCGCGTTGAGAAAAGTCGTGCACCCGGTTGAAACAACGGGGTAGTTTTCGGGGTAGCTGCTGAAACGGTTGTCAACTCTGTCCTATGTGACAATCTTAGGAGGGTTGATCGCAACATTTGGAGATAATTGTCGACTAGGTCCAGACTGATCAGCCACTGAAATTGCCCAGCCTGCAGTTCTGCAGTTCTTTCCAGCTTGCGTCATGATCCAACACTTTGCACGTCGCCTGCCTGGGAACCAGATGCTCTTGAAGACCCTTTTGTCAGTTCAATTTCTATGCGCTTTTGCTCTTCGTAAGCTTCAGCTTTCTTCTTTTGTTCTCAAGAGCTTGCTCATGCTGTTGCAGAAGTAGTTTTTCTTCCTGTTGTTGCAAACGTAATTCTACTTGCCGACGACAAAGTTCTAGTTCCTCGCGCTTCTGCTCTAACTCCAACAGCCGCTCTGTTTCCTTCTTAGCTCTTTCCGGGCCCCATTTCGTCGATTCGTCGCCTTCTCGATGATCACGAGTTGGCAATACTAGGTTTTTTTCTGCTTCCGTGTGTAGCAGAATGCTTGGAAGACATCTCGACGTTCTCTTCGGAGTTTTCTATCGCTCCATTTCCTGTATCAACTACAGTCTCGTTTGGTCTTTGTCAACAGCCGATGTTGATGACACTAACGGTGTTTGAATTTAACTCTCTGCGGTTTGCTGGCACTGTTTCAGCATGCCTTGAAAAAAATCTTTCTTCTTGCTGAAAGTTGCCAACTAATCAATAGCAATATTTGACTTCATAATTTGTATAAAAGCTGCTCGAGTTGAATCTAGTTTCGTTAGTAGCTGTTCCAGTTTACTGCACAATGCTTGCTTGCTGTTGACGTCTAAATTTTCTGATCACAATTCCTCTTCCAATTTCTCTGCTTCTCTATAAAACCATTCACATTTTTTCATCATTGTGTAGAGTGGCACGTTGTCTTGGGGTTTGCAGCTGCAACATCCTCCAATTTCTCCAAGTTTTGGTATTTTTTCAACCATCAATTCATGTGTCTTATTCTTTTCGCCCAATTTTTGTTCGGTGAATTTTAACATCAGCCGGATGTCCGTCAAACTTTTTGAGCATTTCAGCCTGCTTCAAGTATCTTTAGTTGGCCTGACACCTTGCCAGCCATTGTGGAGACCTGGTTCTGGTCCACCAAATTGAATTAAAGATTCGTTGCTGTTCGTGTTGTTTTTTGGGTCGGCGGACCAAATGTTGCGGCTGCTCAAGAATCTCAGCGGAACCGATATATCACAGCCTGGTTCTCATGTTTTCCGTCAGCCTGGTCCTTCACAGGAATCAATTGACTAACAATCATGTCGTTACAATTAGTCGCTCGGATTTATTAAAGGACCATAACTTGAATTTCGTTGAGTAGAGTTAAGAAGTTCCCTTGTGAAAATTTGTGTTCAATCTAGTGCTGAAGTTTGTGAGGCTTCAGTCAGTGATAGTGATGTTGCTAACTTCCCGTCATGTAAGCTCAACTAACTCAAAAGATCTAGCAAAAATTAGAAAAAGACTAAAGTTGTTAAACAATCAAATTTTAGTCCAATCTGAGAGCAAACTGCTCTGTATAACAGTTTCTAATGGTTCTAAATACAATTCTGTTTCACTTTTTAAACAGTTGGTTTAAATTAAATAGTCAAACATTTATCATTAATAACATCATCACTACTTCCTTCTGATTGGTTAATAGAGAAAGTGATTTAGGTCATTGTTTACATAGTAAATATCAAAGTCCTGCAGTATTTACTTTTATTGACATAAGCACGGCTGATTATTACGTAGCTCTAGAATCCCCGAATGTATGGTATTTGGTATTTGACTTTTAATGAACAGCTAAATTATCATAAAATGAACCATTTAAGAAATTTAATAATAAATGACAAAATATCGAAAAATGCCAATTTTGCACCATTTAAGTGCTGTTAGCAAGACTTTTGCACATGATGCAATAACCTTCGTTGGGTCAACGAGTAGCTTAGAGGTAACCCTAACCATGTGCCATAACCTTGGGTTCCTGAGGTTTTTTCCATATAAATTGGGGTACCAAATTTCAGTGTACAAAATTTCGGTCCCAACTTGTAAAAATTCTCAATTTTGACCATTTTTGAGTTTTGACAAATTCTAACTTTTTCAGTCTCAAAGGTTACTTCTTGCTGTCTGATGGCTTTTGTCACTGATTTGAAGTGGCGCCATCACACATTTCAATTTGATCAACCATTCAACGCAAAGGTTTTACCGCCGTTCAACGCAAAATTATGTAAGATCAGCGGTGAAAGCGAAAAATTTTGTAAGATAAGTGGTTGATAAGCGGTGAAAGTGATTAAATAATGAGCTGAATTTATAGCTTGTTAGCGGTGAAATTACATATTCTCACCGCTTTGAAGAAAAAAGTCCAAATTATTTGAGGTAGGCGGTGAATGCGGTAAAATTACCTGAGTTTACAGTGGTGAAATTACAAAAAATCGCAATTTCTATCAAAAATAATCAGAACTCTGCAAGCTCAGCAGTGAATGCTGTAAAAATACATAGAGTCGCCACTTAGTTTAGTGGTGAAATGACATAAATTCACGGCTTAGAAAACGATTCCAATTGATTATTTGCTGAAGTTATGTATGTTCATCAGCAGAGTAAACGGTGAACCTGCAAAAATTGACCACGTTTCACCGCTAAAAATTGTAATTTCGCCTCTAATCTTACAAATGCTTAACACGCAAGTTTTATATAAAGTGGAGAGAAAATCAAAACAAATGTCCTAGAATTTAGCGAGCGGTTGCGCAGTGGAAGAAGAAGTGGCTGACATGCAGTAAATGAGAAGCTCGAATCCGTGTAAGGCCGGTAATTTGTTGTAAGAGCTGAAATGTGGTAAATGATAGCAAGCTCACCGTTTGCTCTAGCAGTTAAATTACAAAATTTCACCCTTTTCACTGATTAATTATTCTTGAGTTTTGCGTAATAAAAATTTTTTTGCCCCTATCTATACAGAAGTGGAGAAGAAGATCCGGCGAGGAAAATAAGACGACCATAATGAAACAACCAATTTATATGCTGGCAATTTTTGGTGAAACTGCGTGTCGCGAAATACTGTATATTCATCAAATCTTATTTTGTTTTGACTGTTTAATTTGGTTTCAATTTAATCTCTCATCACAAATCTCACGAACTGGTGAATTGGAAGGGGCAAACGGAAAGTAAACGAATAAAAGCGGAAGAAATCTAATCAAATGTTGTTCATGTATCGCCGCCCAGGTTAACCCTCTGTTATATCACGTATCAATTCATAGGATAACCACCCTAATTTGTTACCCTTTTAACTACATAGTTTCAGAAGTGCTTTAATTTGCCCGGCAAATTTTGCTGGCAAAAAGTTGGGGGCAAATACAATTTGCCTAAAGGCGCATACAAAACACAAAGCTTATAACGTAGTCAACAGAAGTGTAGACTCTTTTATTGTTTTTTTGAAGAGCTCCAAATCGTAGTTTGTTGGTTCTAACTAAAACCGATACTTTTTGAAATTGGAAAATGAATTGATAAAAAATTCAACTCAATTCTTTTTTACTGAGAAAACCCATCCCGTTTCTTTTCTTGATTCAATACATTTCCCAGCTTCAAAAACTGAATTAACTTAAGAATGTAATAATTCGTATCTTTTCTGTTGTTCTTCAAAACACATTTCAATTGGATGATCCACGTGCCGAGGTTTCGCGGCCCTTCAAACCAAAACTATGTAAGATAAGCGGTGAATGTAAAAAATTTTGTAAAATAAGCGGTGAATGTGGTGAAGTTTCATAAATAAAGCGGTGATTATGGTGAAAAAACTTTATCACCTGTTAGCGGTGAAATTGCATAAAATCAAAGCTGAGATAAAAGTGTTAAAATTATGTGAGCTCAGCAGTAATTGCGGTGAAATTACATAAATTCAAGGCTGATTTTAGTGGTGAAATTACATAAATCCACCACTAAGAAAAAGCTTCGAGTTGTTGTGTATGCATTGAATTTAAATGTTTTCACCAGAGTAAGCGGTGAACTTGCAAAAAATTACCACATTTCACCGCTAAAATTTTAAATTTGACCGCTAAACTTACAAAAGTTCACCGCGCATGTTTTATAGAAAGTAGAGTGAGTTTGATTTAAATTCAAAACAAATTTGCTAGATTTTAGTGAGAGGTTGCGCAGTGGAAGAAAAAGTGGCTGACATGCAAGAGGTGAGAAGTGCGAATCCGCGTAATGCCGGTAATTTGTAGTAAGAGCTGAAATGTGGGGCATATTAGTAAGTGCACCCTTAACTCTAGCGGTTAAATTTCATAATTTTACAGCATTGCAGCGCAGAATTATGTATGAAAATGTACGAAAAAAACAACTTTTTACCCTCTATTTTACATATGTTTCCGATTTTCGTCGACCCGCGTCCTCATAAACGATTCTAAGCTTTGCTGCTTTGCAACTTCAGTTTTTACGGAAGTAGGAAATTAAAGAACAATCAGAACTGCAAAAAAGGCAGACTTGTGAAAGTTCAATTAGTTGAGTCATTAAAAAGGAGTGCTCAGCAAAAATGGCAACTTTTACTGGAAATCTAAAATTTTATTTCAACCATTCAAATATTTTTTTCGGCTTTAAGTAGAAAGGCAGACTGTCCAATTTTAGTCAATCGAGGACCCCGCAGTTTGATTTTTTGATTATTTATATTTGTCCAGGTCTAAAGCTGGGCAGGTTACGATCCACATAAATTGGTAAAATTTGACGTTTATGAGCTCTGTAAATAATACCATCGAATTTCAACTTTGCTCACGGCTCCAGAATTGTTTGCCAGTTTCTCGGTTAATTACTTACCACAATTTCCGGGTTATCTAATGAAATTTTGGGCGAAAGCGGGCTCACGCTTGTTTGCTATCAGGTTATATTATAACGTAATGTGGCGCCGGCTTATATTATCGACCTTGAAAGCTATAAAATCGATGTACCTTAATAGTTAAATATTAGTTCAGCAAACAATGATTATGTTATGTAAAAACCAATATTTTGTTGCTGTTTTTAACGGATTTGGTGTACTATCATCATACTCGACGCCTCGGTCATAACTAACTTGGAATTTAGAATTGTGTTGTGTGTTTGATTGGAAATCACTCTAGAGTGACCAAAATTTCATAAAAGGAGAGAGATTAAAACATTTTGCAAGATTCAACAGGTCGATAGTAGATGACGAAAAACATTTACCAAGATTAGTTGAACGCAGTGGCATATCAAAGTTCATAGCTTTTATCCGGTAAGTGATCTAAACGGACGTTTGGTATACCTACAAATTTGGGTGGACTTTTTTCTGCAGTTTTGATTTGTCAATTTTGTAAGATTCTCGCCAGATTTTGAATCACAGTTGGACATCTCTTTTCTATCGATTAGCGTTGCTAAAACTTTCCAAAAATCTATGAGAATTAGAGAAGTTCTGAGAATTAAAGAGGTTATGAAAAATAAAGAAGAATTCATCTAATATCCACGAATGATATGTTGCTAAGTTTGGATCCGTTGATCTCTAGTGGTCCCTTAGGCTCTCTCTAATGATCACGCTGAGAAATAATTTGCAGGTTTTTTTTGCGGGTTTTTACGTAATAAGTTGATTTAAAATCTGAGATTGTTCCAATTTTATCCTCAACGTCTTTAAATTTCACTCTGCCATTTTCCCCCCACGTTTTCTAGATCACTCTATGCTGAAAACATATACTTGATTTTGACTTAGAAAGTAGAGCTTCGGAATAAAAAAATATTTCCCAATATCTGAAAAATTTTGAAAAATTAGAAAAAACTAACTATTGGGGTAAATTTTTGTAGACAACCAAATTCACGTTCTCTATTTAGGTATAATTTAAATCTTTCTTTTTTCTTAATATGATCTTGATTTGAGTAAAGGGTGAACAACAGTCATCACAGTCATTTCTAATATAAAAGTATTTATACTATTCAAATGTCTTCGAATTTCTTTTTCTTCAAAAATAGCTCAACAATTTTTTGGCGGATCGAGGTCGTCTGTTACCAGTGTTTCTAGTTTCTACTCCTCTGTTGAATTCCACAAGTCTAATTGTTAAAAAGAAATAAAATTGATGACTTTTTCAGGGCTCAAATCTGATGGAGTCTTCGTGCGTGTCGACTGCTCAACAGTGTCCTCTAGGTAGTGTGAGACTGTTGTACTCTATCTTATTGAATAGTTTAGGATTCGCTTTGCGAATACTTTGTCTCAAGAATGTGTTAGTAATTGCAGGGCAAATACACAACTAATTGTGTATTACGAATTCTGATTATTGGAAATGCGGTGCGGATCCGCTGCTAAGTTTAACTTAGGATTATGAAGAGCGTTTGCAGAGTAACTTGAATTCAGATTGACTAAATGAAATTATGATTACTAATAATAAAATAGCATGAACAAAATATGAAATAATTTAGTAGACTAACGGGAATATTAATATAGGTGAATAAATAGAAGTCATAACTTTTAGTTATAGAACACATGATATAATTATAGACATAGAGGGTAAATAATTTAGTACACATAAAGGTTTCGATATATATTTAGGTATCCATACGTATCACATTTCCCTCGTGACAAAAAAAATTTTAATGTATTTACAATTTTTTAGAATCAACACAAAACATGAAATTGAATGGGATGAACATAACTTAACTCAAAATGTAGAGGTACTACAAATGTTAAATAATTTTGGAAGCGTAAAGCGAATACGCGTCAAATTCTCAACATGTAAACTGAATACATTATACTGAAAAATTTAAATACACACACAGAAAGAAATGGATTCGCAGGGCGAATACTGGAAGAAATTAAAGACTAACAATTGAAGAGTAACTGTAATAAATTAAAAGCAAAGTTAACATTAAAATTGGATCAGAGTGTCGGGAACAAGACTAAATAAGTGATTGTAGTTTATGACAGTTTTGCTGAGTTTTTGAACTTAAATTTCATTCTCTGCATCCCAAACCGACAATTTCCCGTTCTTGCTCATATTCAAAATATCTAACTCTGGGGTCCGGTGGTGAAACTTGCCCCAATTGTAAGTCGGGTCGGAGTGGTGACGGGATTCTTGATTGTTCGGCAGTTTGAATAAGAGCTACTACCGAATCTGTTTGTTTTGATATTTTCTTATCTTTTTTATTCTTTCGCTTCTTTGGTTGAGCTGAACTTGATGAAGCCAGGGAACTTGTTGGGGAAATGTCTGCATCTGTGAAGCCATAAAATTGGGGTCGATTGCGCTTGCGGCCTTTTGTTTGGTCGTCCTGTGCCTGTGCGGGGGGTACTTGTGATGCAGGTGTAGGTGGAGCCGGTACAATCGAAATTAAGGGTTGGTCTTGAGCTGGTACATCTTCGTGCAGTTCATCTGTGAGAACATTATGGCGTCTTTTGAGCTGCGGTTTTGTCGGTTTGCGTACCGTTAGCGCACGCGATACATTCCAGTTTACAGATGATACTACCGATGTAGTGTCCCGTTGGCGGTGTCTGATTTTTATTTCGCCCCTCTTCTGTTTCTTAAGATCGTTACTATGTTTCGCGATCTTAAATTCTGTGGTCTTTTCGTAGGGAGCAGGGCGTCGCTGAGCATATACCTACAAATTGGTGGATCTTTCAGCTTTGGTTCCAAATTTTTGCGAGATCACTATCTCGAACCTTTACTGGGGCTCTGCCAGGCTCGTTGATGATCGTCGTTGTTGATGACGACTTTGTAACGAAATATCCAGGCTTTAGTACTTCGTACAGACCCCCCAACTGTCGTTTTGCTCGTTTCTTTTGTGGTAGTTTTTGGGCCAGTTTGACTTTAAGGGACTGTTCTGTCCTTGGTATAGGATCCGTAATCTGCGGATGAGTAATGAAACGGGACTCTTTGTTGTCGGATTCCCGATAGCGCTGACCTGCATCTAAAGAGGCCTGACACATCTTTTGCTCAATTTCGATGTCACTTCTGTTGGCACTGATCCATCCATTTTCGTCCAGCAAGTCCTCCGCAGAAACTGTTTCAGCATCTAAATAGTGATTAACAATTTTTTCATAAGTTAGATTTTTACTTGATGGAAGTGTGCTAATATTCCTTAAAGGAGTATTGCAGGACGACCGAAATGAGCTTCAAAAGGTGTTATCTTTGTTGTTTTATCTTTAGTTAATCGCAAATCAGAGACTATTTGTTTTATTGCTTTAGCTGTGGAAAATGTATCTTTATTTTCGGCGTTCATGCGAGATAAACGTCTTTTAATTGTTTGGATCATTCGCTCCACCAATCAAATAGCTCTATGGTCACCGACCGGAGTGTCGAGAATGTCGATATTATTTTCGTTACAGTAGTTTGTAACTTGTTTACCTACAAGACAAGTTGCTTGGTCTAACCGTATTGTTCGCGGGATTACATGAGTATATGCATGATCACGAAGAAATTTTACTACATTTACCCCATTAGCATTGTCGAATATTCTAACTGTTGGATATTTTGAATAACGGTCAATACATGTTAAGAAATAAATGTCTTTATCTTTATCATTAATTATCGGACCCCCAAAATCAATCTGTATTTCTTCGTTTGGTTCTTTACAAGCTTTGTGTGGGTGCCATTTAGACGTTGGTATGATAGGTTTCAGATTCTTACCAATATCTGTACACGGGACGCAATCAGATGTTTTTGCTAAAACCTCCCTATGCATGTAGGGCCACCATGCATATTGAGAGAGAGAGAGAGATCATCCCCCAGCTACCCGGGTGAGTCATATGGTTGGATTCGAGCACCGCCTCCTTAAAAGAGTTTGGAATGGCCACGCGTTGATCAACACACAGACACCCAGATTTCACATGTAAGTCCTTCCAAAAGGAGTGGATGTATGTGCTCACTTCTTTACAACGGGCCTCATCATCCTGCAGTACACAATCGCGGATCTCTTTCAACACCGCGTCTTTGCTAGTGAGGACCGCCAGGAAAGATTTGGTGAAGAGCTGGTTGAGGTTATTTTCAAATACCTCTTCCCGGGAGAGCTCGATGTCATATTCCTCGGGTGATGATGATGCTTGGGTGTTGCTGGGTCCGGCTCTTGTAGATGAGATGGGGGTAGATTGGGTACGGAATGTCACTCTTGGGGTGTGTGGTGAAATAGGTGGATTGTTTTGTGGTGCCTCTTTTGCTGACATTTTGATGTGGAGTATTTGCTGTGTGGAGCTAGCTATCAAATGGCAATTAGAATTTTGCGAGTGGATTCGCGATGCGAGTGTGGTATCAGATTTAAGCAATTGATTTGCACGGCAATTAAAGTTAGAAATGAATTCAGAATTGTAATTGTTTACTTGTGCTCGAGGAATGAATGGATTAATTGAGGCATTTGAATTATTTGTGCTAATTTTAGCAGGTTTGCAAGAGTGGACGCGCGTCGTGTGTACTTGTTGCTTATAATTACTGGTTATGTGCAGCTTTTGGAAAGGAATTTTATTCGCGTGACTAAATAAAGATGTAATTGCGTCGCGGATACGGGAAATTGTTGCTACCATGAATTCCTCATCGTATTGATTGACACTTTTAGCGTTTTGATTTGGTTGTCGCGAAATATAATCAACTAAGTCCATTCTGGTACCAGGAATATGTTCAATGTTAAAATCAAATGGTAACAAACGGTCAATCCATCGTGTTAATCTACTGTTGGAGGAGCGGTGTCATTTTAAGACTGAAAGAAGTGCTTTGTGATCTGTTAGAACTGTGAAAGGTTTCCCAAATAGATAATATTTAAATATTCAATGGCCCAAACCACCTCAAGTAATTCGAGTTCATTTACACTATAGCGTTCTTCATTGCTATTAAGAAAACGAGATGCAAAAGCTATTGTTTTCCAACCTTCACAATCTAATTGTTCAAGCGCAGCGCATAAGCCTTGGCGGGATGCATCGCATTCGATGCGCGTTTCCAGTGTTGGGTTAAAATGAGTATTTTCTGTAGCGTTTGCAATAACAGTTTTGATGTGTTCAAAATGTAATTGATGATTCTAATTCCAAATGAATTTTTCGTTTTTCTTTAATAAGGGCCGAAGAGGGTGCCATATTTTGGCAAGATTAGGAATAAATTTGCTTAAATGGTGAACGCTACCTAAGAATGACCGTAATTGTTTCAATGTTTTTGGAGCTTTGATTTCCGCAATTGCCGCTGTTTTAGATTCTATAGGTTTAACACCACTTTGTGAAAATGTGAAGCCAAGCCAATTTATTTGATGTTTTGCGAAGTGGCATTTGCTTAAATTAATTCTAAGGTTATCCGCTTCAAGTTTTTGGAGACATTTGTACACGTATTTGAGGTGCGATTCCTGGGTGCCTTTGCCAACTACAATTATGTCATCCAGAAAACAGTATGTGTTAGTCAGCCCAACCAATGTGTAATCCATTGCCTTTTGAAACTCGGCCGGCATATCCGTAAGGCCAAAAAATCCCGTTTTAAAACGATACGTACCTGTTGCTTCGCCGCAAATAATATTAAAATTACAATGACGTGCGGTATCCGGATGCAGCTTTAGTTGGCTATAGTCATATTTTAGATCGATTGTTGAAAAGTAGATATTATCTCCCAGATTTGAATTATTAATATGTTGTGAAATGGAATCGATAAGACTATCTATATTTGGCATTTGATAATTGTTTTTGTGGATCGCTTTGTTTAATATTTTCGAATCAAGAGCTAATTTTACAGATTTGTCCTTTTTGACCGTAATTACAATGGGAGAAATGAAGTTTTTATCCTAACATTCTTGTAATTTTTCAATGTGTCCTTGTTCAGAAAGTTTCTTTAGCTCAGCGGATACTTTGTCTAATAAGTTTATGGGAACACGGCGACCTTTTTGGTGTGATGGAGTATAATGTTTGTGGAATTTTGAACGAACTGTATGTACTTTGGACTTACCAGTTCTGGAGATCGGGTCAGGTCAGGATAATCAATAGCAATCTGTTATTTGATTGGGCAATATTCTTGATCTACCTGATTGATTGTTATTTGATTATTTGATTGATGTATTGAGAGTCCAAAAGCTTGAAACAAATCTCTGCCCAGTAGAGAACGATGTCCATCCGCCAATACTTGAATTTCTATTGGATTCGCGTACCAATTTCTGCTTTGAATTGAAGTTTGGAGAAAGCCCACCGTATGAATAGGCTCATTTGAAAATGTTTTCAATTGTTTAGGATTCGCTTCGCGTATCCATTTCGATTTTGGGTCATGGGAAATGATTGAGTTCGCCAAAGATTCATTTATTATTGTGCATACGCTGCCCGAATCCAACAAAACGTTTGTTGATGTATTGCCGAAAATTACAGGAAGATTGGTTGCATCCACCGAAGTTGCGGAATCTGTTGAAGATATTACTGCTACACAATTATCTTCATCTGAAGAATAGTTTGACTCCAAATCAGGATCAAAATTGGCCGAAATTTGATTGAAGTCTTCATTTTGATCATCTTTTTCTACGTTATTGACCCGCGGCTTAGGTTTTGGGTACGAATTGGGATCTTTAGGTTTGTGACAAACCTTTGCGAAGTGGTTTTCAATACCACAGTTATTGCATCTTTTTCCCCGAGCGGGACATTTATTACGGTGGTCGGAAGTCCAACTAGATCCACAGAAATGACAGGTTGTAGGCTTTTTCCGTGCTGTTGTATTCATATTGGAGAAAGGGGTAGCATTCGCGATGCGCATTCGTTGTACTTGGTTAACAGTTGAATGTGACTCGGTTTTACTTGCATTCATTTTTAGTTGGTTGAGCGTACCCATCTCGATATTAATTGCTATTGCCAATGCTTTTTCCGGGTCTACTGTTTTTTTAAGAAGCTCCTTTTGAATGTCTTCATTTTGCAAATTCGCGATAAAGACGTCCCGGATGATAGTGTCTCCTTTATCTCCTAGATCACAGTTTTCCGAAAGTTCTTTGAGATGTCCATAGAACTTCTCAATAGGTTCTCCTTTTTGCTGTTTTCGTGTGAAGAAGAGGTATCTATCGAAGGTTATATTATGAATCCAAATGAAAGTTGTATTTAGAACATCCCAAAGATCCTTCGTTGAGATTGTTTCGAGGTTGACGGTTGAATTCTTTGAGTTGAATACGCGCCGCCCTTCCATGCCTAAGCTCAAGTACATCAAAGAAGATGCTTTTCGATCGCATAATTTCCACGGTTTGTCACCGCAGAGTATGCCGACTGTAATAACACGTTGACATTGATTTTTCCACGCTGTTTTTGCCTGCTCATTGCGGGTACGTCGATCTCGCTCTGATTGTGCCGTCGGGTTGTCAACTGCGTCCTCATATGCTGGTTCAGGAGGTAAGAGAACATGTTCTGGAGGGTCCACCAAGAGAAGGTCCACTTCAATTACCTCTCGGGCGAGGATTGCGAGTTTCAATTGTATTCTCCAAAACTCCCAGCGAATTGGGGGTTCTAGTGTCGCCTTTTCCCAAAAGGGTTGAATTCCAAGTGGGGATTTGCCGCTGTCCTTTGTCGCTGACTGCGCCATGTTGTACTCTATCTTTTTAAATAATTTAGGATTCGCGTTGCGAATACTTTGTCTCAAGAATGTGTTAGTAATTGCAGGGCGAATACACAACTAATTGTGTATTACGAATTCTGATTATTGGAAATGCGGTGCGGATCCGCTCCTAAGTTTAACTTAGGATTATGAAGAGCGTTTGCAGAGTAACTTGAATTCAGATTGACTAAATGAAATTATGATTACTAATAATAAACTAGCATGAACAAAATATGAAATAATTTAGTAGACTAACGGGAATATTAATATAGGTGAATAAATAGAAGTCATAACTTTTAGTTATAAAACACATGATATAATTATAGACATAAAGGGTAAATAATTTAGAACACATAAAGGTTTCGATATATATTTAGGTATCCATACGTATCACAGAGACAAAGAGGCCTTGAGAAACATAGTTAAAATTTGGTATTGAAACATAAACTTGAAGAAAGTCAAAGAAAACTAATTACTGAAAAATTGAATATGCAGTCCTTTTTCTCATTTTTTGGGAAAAAAAAACCTTCTTTTTTGATTTAAAGAAATGAATTTTCCTGTAGTTCGTTTTAAAAAAACAGACGATAGGGAAGAATGTTGCTCAACAATAGGAAAATAATTCCCATATAAATTTCTAATCACGTAAAATCTTTCAACACATTTATACTTTTGGTTAATTGAGATGAAAGCTGAAGAAGAAATTGATTATGTCACTGTAATTTTCATTTCTTTTGAGCATTCCATGCTATTCCAATTTACAACAAACATGTCCAATTTTTGATAGTAAAAAGTCTAACTTGTTTACATTTCAAAATGTAATTGAACTTTTGTTGGTTTACGCTTAGAATTATATTAAAAAAGATTTTTGCAATGACTGACGTTACAAATATTGACTTTTAAATTGGAAAGGGTGTCACCAATTCGGTTTTCGAAACCTCAAAGCCAACTTTAAAAAATAAATCACTGTTTGCTGTTTCTTTCTAAGGTAGCTGCTCAGGAGTGAGCTTTTCTCCTCTATAGTGTTGGATATCTATAGTTAAATCTATAGTTTTTCTATAGTTTTGGAAAAAAAGACTCCCTATTTTCTGAAAATTTGTATATTTTGTTTCGTTGCAATGCTTCGATACACATGGAGCAACAATTAAGATAAAAAAGGAGTAAATCAACTTGTTGTGAGCAGCTTTTTCTAGATTAATTTGGGTAACACTATAAACTCTTTTCAAAAGAACTTTAACAGAGTCTTTGCAACGTCACTATGAAAATTTTCCAAGAGATAGACAGTTAGGATCATTCGTGTCTTATTTGTATATATAGTGGAACGAATAGCTTAATGGGTAACATCAATTGATAACCAGAAGATTAATGTATAATTTTGATTATGTCAATAAATATTCCTGATTATTCTGAAGGCATGTAAACTTTAACCTTTCGGTTATATTATTAATTTAAATGTTTGAAATGGAAAAAAATGTATGCTCAACTCTTACGTTCGACAAAACAAATAGTTTCAAATCAAATTAAGTTGGGGGAACTCATTGTTATACCGTATCAATCAACCGACGTATTTTGAGCGGTTTTGCTTTGCTCAAAACATAGGATAACCTAAGAACTGTTCAAGACGGATATATATATATATATATATATATATATATATATATATATATATATACATATAAATATATATATATATATATATATATATATATATATATATATAATTTCTGGAATTATTTAACTGTTTGGTAGGAGTAATCTAAATTCGAATAATAGAGAGAAGTAAAAAACAATTTGATGTTTGATTCTCAAATAGTTGCAAAATGAGACTAACAAGAAGAATCGCTTGTTATGTGCGTGGCAAAAAAACTGTTCCCATCTGCACAATTGAAAACATAAAAAGCATCATATCACTGTGGATTAAGTCTTCAAACAGCATGTTTGTCTGAGCACAACATAAAGCGTTTTATCGGTTTAATGTGAAAAGTGCAATGTCATTAAACTTAAGATTGTTAAAAGCAACAACGATAAATACATGAGTTTTAAGAGAAAACAAACAATTTTGATGAACTTAAAAATCGAAGTGATTCTCAATTGCGCTTGTTTTCTTGATAAAGATTATCAAGAAAGATTACTTAGTCATGATCATAATCTATTACTGTTTTTCTGGTGTTTAGTTTTTTGCTTTTTAGTATTACCAGTTTTCGAGAGTTACTTTTACATTTAGAACTTTTAATATTTTTGAAACAATCTAAGGTAAGTTAAAAGGGTCAGCATATAAAAAACAGTTATTTTGTTAACCTCTTCGGGAGAAAAAATCAGCAAAATACTGTGGGAGATTAATTAATTTTATTAAAACTTTAGTGCATTAGTTTTTTCAGTATATCGTGTTCTTACGCTCTATCTTGATTATCGATGAACCGAAAATGTCTCTTGCAACGGTAACAGTGTCCTGCAAATGTTTCGAATCTTTTTGTTTTCTTTGAAACTGTCCAGAAAAGACTATTCTATATGAAAAGTTGTATAGATTGTTCCAGTTTTTTCATAACAGTTTTTATTTTGAAATACGCCCTTTTAAGACGTCCTTTTGTGAAATTCCCCTTCAAATGTATATATACATTTAAAGGGGAATTCACAAGAAGACGTCTTAAAAGGGCGTATTTCAAAATAAGAATTGTTATGAAAAAACTTGCAAAAAATAGAAACAATAGAAGCACTAAAAAATATACCTTAAAAACCCGGTTCTATTACCTCTATTACCCCATCTATTCTAATAGATGGGGTAATAGAGGTAATAGAACGGGGGAGTTAAGGTATATTTTTTATTGCTTCTATTTACGAATTAACTTATTTTGATCAGCTCTTCTTTTCTCAGTTAGAGAAGATTGCAAAAAACACGATCAAAATGACTACAGAAATTTCAATAAATTTAATTAAAAAATAGGTTTTTTTTAAAAAAATTTTCTATGGAGAAGACTAAAAACCACTCAGGTACATTATGGTGAAACTGATCTGTTCAGTGAATCTGCCATGTTGAATTCACCCTGTGATCAGTGAAAATGTCTATATTTGTAGCTATATACTTCACGAAGTGGGCCATTACTATAATTTATAGCAATTGTTCTCGTTCCAATTGTCTTAATAAAGCACAAATTTCAAAAACCTCGTTGCTGACAACACAGAAGCTCAATTACAACGGAAGCTGTTTGCTATCGAAATATTGAATAAAACTGTCTTACAGAAATCGTTTACTGTAGTTGAATTGATTTGCGGAGCGAAATTAAG
Source organism: Convolutriloba macropyga (assembly GCF_964194025.1). NCBI lineage: Eukaryota > Metazoa > Xenacoelomorpha > Acoela > Convolutidae > Convolutriloba > Convolutriloba macropyga. The sequence goes on along the minus strand of NC_134476.1, from coordinate 13,351,961 downwards.
ATACTTGTTGCTCCAAAATTATTAGTGATTCCGCGGAGCGATTTTACTATTAAATTTGTGCTTTGAATATTTGTGCTTTGTGATATTAGCGTCGCTAATTCAGCGTTAACTTATAAACTAGTATTTCGCTTAGCGAAATTAGGCTTATTCTGGTATTGTGAAATTGAGTGATTCGCGGAAGGAAATTCGGATTGAAAAGAGACAACTAAATTTGAATTCAGATTCGAGGAGAAGGAATTAAATAAAACTAATAAATTGTGATCAGCAATTTGATCATAACTAAAATTGGAAAGTTGCGGAAAAAAGAATGAATAGACAGTATGAACAGACAATTATTTCACAAAATTAGATAAACAAATTTAACAAGCATGATTGAGGAAGATTTGATCTTCAAACAGCATTTGAACAAATTAGAACTAAAATGATGAAAATGAACTAAATCAAAGATTAGGTAAAATTAAGAGATTTTGCACTACAATATCAATGGCCCAATGTATACTCTATCACATTTCACCCTGAACAAAATTAAACAACGAAGTATTTTATTAGGAAATTAATAAAATATGTGCTGGTTACTGTAAATAATACTATAATGTTTGTCAGTAGTTTAATCAGAGTCGCTTTCATAGATGCGTTCCAACTAGCCAACTGTCATTGATGTTTAGGGTCCTTCATAGTTTGGAGAGACGTACTATTGAGTTGGAAATGATTGTACCGAGGAACAGGGGCCTACTGTAAAATCGGCTTCTTCATTTTGATTATTGGCGGCTGCTTTTTGGATCGTAGATACAATCGATTTGTTCTGTATTTGTTGTTGCTTAATCAATTGTCATAGTTTTCGACGTGAAGGTGCCAAAGTTGTTGATGCGGTTGATTGACAAGTTTCTGTGGACTCCAATGATTCATCAGATTCGATTGTCGACGGGGAGGAGCGTTTTCTTTTATGAGTCGGTTGTAAAGCTTCAGTAGATTTAGTTGCTGCTTTTCGCTTGGGTCGGGCTGGTGGCTCCGCGATTAATATAGAGGTATGTGGTAGTACAATTATCGGTGCGAAATCGACTACACTTTCTTTTGGTGGCTGTGGCGGTGCGGGTACCAGGGTTTTTTCGGCTTTACTGGCATTATTACTCGCAACGCTTTTGTCACATTTGAATGGAATGACGAGACTGCGCTCATGTCGTCGGCGATTTTCTTGTGTTTCATCTTTTTATTGCCCTCTAACTTCCGCTTTACCTCTCTTACGTGCTGGTTTATTAGATCCTCTGTGACCTCTACTGATGTTATTTTTGGCCTTCTGTCGGCATAAATTTTTAAATCTGTTTTTCTCTGTGCCTTGGTTCAAAATTTAGCCAAATCAGAGTTTCTAATGGTGACTTCGCATTTCCCCGGTTCCTTTATTATGGACGTGTAGGCATGGTTTTAATTAGCGATGATCCAGGCGCCAAAGCTCGTAAAGACCGTTCAGTCTTTTCTTGGATCTTTTACTTTTAGGTTTTTTTTCCGCTAGTTCTACTGTTAACGAGGCCTCAGTTCTGGGTACTGCCAGAACAACATCTGGATGTGGGATTACTTGTGATTCCATATCAGGATCTGCATTGCTTCGTTGAACCGCATCTTTGCTTAATCGGTCTCTGTTTACTTGTAGCTCGATTTCACTCCTTGCTTCCGTGTCCCAAATGGTCCTCCGAGATCAACTCTTCCCAACGGACTGTCTCCATGTCTAAATATTTTGTTAAAATTGGTTTATATGTGAGACTACTTGGATCAGGTTCGGTTGAAATATTACTTAGAGGAGTATTCGCTTTTCTACCAAAATGTGCTTCAACCGGTGAGATATTAATAGTCTTTTGGCGACAGATACGTAGTTGATAAATAATAGAGTTTATCGATGCTTTCAAATTACAGTGATTTCGCGCCGCAGTTTTAAAACAAGCTGAGCAATTCTTTATTGTTTTAATTAGCTTTTCAAATATTCCATTTGCTCTGTGGTCGTGTATTGGAGCTTCAATTAATTGTATATTATTTTGATTACGAAATGCTTTAATTTGTTGACCAGTTTGGCACAATTGCGCTTGTTTTCTTGTTAAAGATTATCAAGAAAGATTACTTAATCATGATCATGAACTGTTTTTGTTTTTCTGGTGTTTAGCTTTTTGCTTTTTAGTATTACCAGTTTTCGAGAGTTACTTTTACATTTAGAACTTTTAATATTTTTGAAACAATCTAAGGTAAGTTAAAAGGGTCAGCATATAAAAAACAGTTATTTTGTTAACCTCTTCGGGAGAAAAAATCAGCAAAATACTGTGGGAGATTAATTAATTTTATTAAAATTTTAGTGCATTAATTTTTTCAGTATATCGTGTTCTTACACTCTATCTTGATTATCGATGAACCGAAAATGTCTCTTGCAACGGTAACAGTGTCCTGCAAATGTTTCAAATCTTTTTGTTTTCTTTGAAACTGTCCAGAACAGACTATTCTCTATGAAAAGTTGTATACATTGTAGCAGTTGTTCATAACAGTTTTTATTTTGAAATACGCCCTTTTAAGACGTCCTTTTGTGAAGTTCGCCTTCAAATGTATATAAACATTTAAAGGGGAATTTCACAAAAAGACGTCTTAAAAGGGCGTATTTCAAAATGAGAATTGTTATGAAAAACTTTCAAAAAATAGAAACAATAGAAGCAAAAAAAATTTACCTTAAAACCTCCGTTCTATTACCTCTATTACCCCATCTATTCTAATAGATGGGGTAATAGAGGTAATATAACAGGGGAGATAAGGTATATTTTTTATTGCTTCTATTTACGAATTAACTTATTTTGATCAGCTCTTCTTTTCTCAGTTTGAGAAGATTGCAAAGAACATGATCAAAATGACTACAGAAGTTTCAATAATTTTAATTAAGAAATAGGTTTTTTTAAAAATTTTCTATGGAGAAGACTAAAAACCACTCAGGTACATTATGATGAAACTGATCTGTTCAGTGAATCTGCCATGTTGAATTCACCCTGTGATCAGTGAAACTGTCTATATTTCTAGCTATATATTTCACGAAGTGGGCCATTACTATAATCTATAGCAATTGTTCTCGTACCAATTGTCTTAATAGAGCACAAATTTCAAAAACCTTGTTGCTGACTAAATAGAAGCTCAATTACAACGGAAGCTGTTTGCTATCGAAATATTGAAAAAAACTGTCTTACAGAAATCGTTTACTGTAGTTGAATAGATTTGCGGAGCGAAATTAAGATACTTGTTGCTCCAAAATTATTAGTGATTTCGCGGAGCGATTTTACTATTAAATTTGTGCTTTGAATATTTGTGCTTTGTGATATTAGCGTCGCTAATTCAGCGTTAACTTATAAACTAGTATTTCGCTTAGCGAAATTAGGCTTATTCTGGTATTGTGAAATTGAGTGATTCGCGGAAGGAAATTCGGATTGAAAAGAGACAACTAATTTTGAATTCAGATTCGAGGAGAAGGAATTAAATAAAACTAACAAATTGTGATCAGCAATTTGATCATAACTAAAATTGGAAAGTTGCGGAAAAAAGAATGACTAGACAGTATGAACAGACAATTATTTCACAAAATTAGATAAACAAATTTACCATCATGAACGAGGAAGATTTGATCTTCAAACAGCATTTGAACAAATTAGAACTAAAATGATGAAAATGAATTAAATCAAAGATTAGGTAAAATTAAGAGATTTTGCACTACAATATCATTGGCCCAATGTATACTCTATCACATTTCACCCTCAACAAAATTAAACAGCGAAGTAGTTTATTAGGAAATTAATAAAATATGTGCTGGTTACTATAAATAATACTATAATGTTTGTAAGTAGATTAATCAGAGTCGCTTTCATAGATGCGTTCCGCTTAGCCAACTGTCATTCATGCTTCGGGTCCTTCATAGTTTGGAGAGACGTAGTATTGAGTTGGAAAAGATTTTACTGAGGAACAGGGGCCTACTGTAAAATCGGCTTCTTCATTTTGATTATTGGCGGCTGCTTTTTGGATCGTAGATACAATCGATTTGTTCTGTATTTGTTGTTGCTTAATCAATTGTCATCGTTTTCGACGTGAAGGTGCCAAAGTTGTTGATGCGGTTGATTGACAAGTTTCTGTGGGCGCCAATGATTCATCAGATTCGATTATCGACGGGGAGGAGCGTTTTCTTTTATGAGTCGGTTGTAAAGCTTCAGTAGATTTAGTTGCTGCTTTTCGCTTGGTTCGGGTTGGTGGCTGCGTGACTAATATAGAGGTATGTGGTAATACAATTAGCGGTGCGAAATCGACTACACTCTCTTTTGGTGGCTGTGGCGGTGCGGGTACCAGGGTTTTCTTCGACTTTACAGGCATTCGTACTCGCAACGCTCTTGTCCAATTTGAATGGAATGACAAGACTGCGCTCACGTAGTTGGCGATTTTCTTGTGTTTCATCTTTTTATTACCCTTTAACTTCTGCCTTACCTCTCTTACGTGCTGGTTTATTAGATCCTCTGTGACTTTTCCTGATGGTATTTTTGGTCTTCGGTCGGCATAAATTTCTAAATCTGTTTTCTCTCTGACTTGGTTCAAAATTTAGCCAAATCAGAGTTTCTAATGGTGACTTTGCGTTTCCCCGGTTCCTTTATTATGGACGTGTAGGCGTCGGTTTTAATTACCGATGATCCAGGCGCCAAAACCTCGTAAAGACCGTCCAGACTTTTCTTGGATCTTTTACTTTCAGGTTTTTTCTCTGCTATTTTTACTGTTAACGAGGCCTCAGTTCTGGATACTGCCAAAACAACATCTGAATGTGGGATTACTCGAGTCCTTTGATTGATCGAGTCCTTTGATGTGAGTCTCTTCATGAGAATACTTGGAAATATCTTTGACAAAGCAAAGTTGAAGGCGTCCGTATACAAGTCATCTCTGGACGGCGAAGTAACTGTTGTTGTGTCCGTGTTTGGGGTAGATGGTGTAGCTGGCACTGAGAGAGCTGTGGATGGGCCTGCTTCATCGGCATGCAGTACTTTGGATGGCGTGGAATGTTTCAATTGCATGAGGGTTTCTTCGTCTGAGTTCGATATAATTAACACGTTTTGGAATCCGCTGGCAACTCGTTGGAAATTATTGAGATTTCTATTCGACTCATTTGTGGATTGATTTAGAGCAAAAAGCGAGTGTGGAATGTTTGCCTTCTCGATTAGGGTATTAGAAATTAAGGTTTTTATTGTTAATTTGCTAATTTTGTTGTCATTTTCCGTAATTGCAGAAAATTCTCGATTTCGCGGTGCAAATTCACTGCATAATTTGTTACTGGAATGCGGAGTATTTGAGGTTTGTTTTATAACTGGTTCGCGCTGCGTTTAATTACGTCCTCTTTAGCAACTATGAATTGCTCATCATAAGCAGAAATATTAACAGCTTTTTGGTGTGTATCGCGTGAGATATAGTCAACTAGTCCCATTTTTGATCCGAGAAGATTATCTATTGTAAAGTCAAAAGGTAATAGTCTATCGACCCAACGTGTTAGACGACTATTATAAGTTTTTTAGCTCTATTTTCTCTCATTATTGATAGCAAAGCTCTGTGATCGGTTATCACTGTGAATGGCTTACCATAAAGGTAATAATTGAAATGTTCGATAGACCATCTAACACCCAATAGTTCTAGCTCATTGATGCGATGACGATCTTCTACTGAATTGAAAAATCGTGACGCAAAAGCTTCGGTGTGCCAATTGTTCGGAGTTCGTTGCTCTAATGCACAACCCAAACCTTTGCGAGAGGCATCGCATTTTTTACGTGTTTCTTGATTGGGATTAAAAAGCTTGTTTTCCGATGTTTCGGCAATCTTCGTTTTTATCAGCTTGAAGTGTTCTTCATGTTCATCTGTCCAAACAAAATTTGTGTTTCTTTTAAGAAGAGGTCTGAGTGGATAACACAATTGCGATAGATTAGGAATAAATTTTCCCAGATGATGTACTGATCCCATAAAGGATCGTAAATTTTTGAGACTTGAGGGTGATGATAATTTTTCGATTGCATCAGTTTTATTGGATAATGGTGTTATGCCTGTTTGAGTGATGCTGTGCCCGAGCCATTCAATTTTTTCTATTGCAAAATGGCATTTTGCGGGATTGATTTGAAGATTTTCTTAATCTAATTTTATTAAGCATTTGCGTACGAGATCGAGATGATGTTCAATTCTGCCTCTACTTTCTATTAGTGTATCGTCTAGAAAACAGAATGTATTGGTTAGGCCGGCGATTGTACAATCGATTCCTTTTTGAAATTCGGCAAGCATATCCGTTAGTCCGTAAAATCTTGTTTTGAAGCAATAAGCGCCGGTCATATCTCCGCTTACAAGATTGAAGTTACAATGGCGGGCCGTATCGCTATGTAAATTTAATTGGCTATACGCGTACTGTAAATCAAGTGTAGAAAAATAAGCTGTTTCTTGTGGTGCGGTTGACTGTGTTTGTGAAATTGTTTGAAGTAGAGAATCGATATTTGGCATCTGGTACTTATTTTTGTGAATAGCTTTGTTCAAGATTTTGAAGTCTAAGGTGATTTTGATTGATTGGTCTTTTTTGACTGTTATAACTCTTGGAGATATGAAAAACTGGTCAGAACAATTTGTTAATTTTCCAATATGTCCTTCATTTAACATATTTCGAGTTCAATCTTTACTTTTGGTTTATGATGAATCGGTACTTTTCTCCCTTTTTGGTGTGTAACACAATAATCTCTAAGAAATTTTGAGTTGACAGTATGAAGTTCCGATTTTCCAATTCGCGAAATTAATTCCGGAAATTCTTTTGCTAAAGATTTTGTTATTGCACTAGGATTTTCAACGTTGTTTATCTCGATGTTCGGGCAAGGTTTTTGTGAAATGGTTAATCCCAATTAATCAAAGAGATCGCGTTCAAGAAAGGGTCTAAAACAGTCCGCAACTACCATGATTTTTGCTTTTTGAACTTTCCAATTATTACAACGAACTGGCGTTTTTATTGTCCGAGTATTTCAACAATATCGTTAGAAAAAGATTTGAGTTCGAGTGGTTTTTTTCTCCGACCATTGTGCTTGCGTGCAATTAAACATTATTTCCTTGGCAAGTGACATATTTATGATAGTGCAGCCACTACCAAAATCGGGGAATTAATGGCAATCCGTATTTTCAATTGTTGTCGTCATGTTTTGCAGTGCAATTGGTGGTGTATTAAGGCTTTCCAACATCGCAACGTAATTATCGTCTGAAGAGTCGTAATCAGAATTAAATTGTTCATTATAGTTTATATAATTAACATTTTGATTCTCCAATTGTCTATTTTGCTCTGCAGTTTCAAGATTTTCTACATTATTGATTCGATTATCTTGACGAGAGTTTTGTGTACTAATTATTTTTTTCCGACATACCTTTGCTAAATGGTTTAGTAGACCACAATGATTGAATTTCTTACCCGGAGCAGGCAAACCTGACGATGTGTTGTAGTCCAAGTTTGACCACAACCTCTATACTGGCCAATCGCTGCTCGATTGAGTATAGTTCTGCTTGATTGATTTCGGCGTCTTTTCGCGCCGCGAAATCTATTGAAAGATTGTAAAGCATTGATTGCACGCTGTTATTGTTGTTGTTGTTTGATGATATCCGTTGTTGATTTTGATGACCCAATTCCATATTGACAGCTATACTGAGGGCTCTTTCTGGGTCTACGTTGTCACGGAGGAGTTCAAGTTGAATATCGTCATCCAAAATATTCGTGATGAAGATGTCCCTGATTATCACCTCTTCTCGATTTTCGAAATCGCAATTTTCCACTAATTCTTTCAAAATGATGTAAAACTGTTTTACTGTTTCAACCTTTTTCCGTTTCCTTGAGAAGAACACGTAGCGATCAAAAGTAATGTTTCTGGGTTGTATGAAAGCTATTTCCATCATCTCCCAAAGTTTGAGGGTAGTGAGATCGTATATGTTATCATGGGGAATTTTTTGTGTTAGAAGACGTCTTCCTTCCAATTCAATACTGAGATACAGGAGCGAAACACACTTTTGGTCGCATAGAGACCATGGTTGTTCACCGCACAAAAGGCCTCCGTTATTTTTTGGCATTTCAATTCCCCTTGAAGCTTCAATTGATTATTTCGGACTTTTTGATCTCGTTCCGTATTTTCTGTTGCATCTTCGATAGCCAAATCATATTTCGGCTCGACCAGTAGTCGTACATGTGTTGGCTTTGGTTGTAAGGGCGTGTCCAGCGTTATATTCTCTCTTGCGAGAATTGCCAGTTTTACTTGAATGCGCCACTTCTCCCAACGTATTGGGGGATCTGATGTAGGCCGTTCCCAAAATGGCTCTATTGAAAGCGGGGTTATTCGGGATTTGCGTGCTGGCTGCGCCATGTCGTACACGAATCGTTTACTGTAGTTGTATTGATTTGCGGAGCAAAATTAAGATACTTGTTGCTCCAAAATTATTAGTGATTTTGCCGAGCGATTTTACTATTAATTTTGTGCTTTGAATATCCGTCTTTCTGAGTTTCCATTTAGAGTGAAATTATAGTCGCCAATTCAGCGCTAACTTATAAACTAGTATTTCGCTTAGTAAAATTAGACCAATTCTGGTATTGTGAAATTGAGTGATTCGCGGAACGAAATTCGGATTGAAAAGAGACAACTAACTAGATTCAGATTCGAGGAGATTGAATTAAACAAAACTATCAAATTGTGATCAGCAATTCGATCATAACTAAAATTGGAAAGTTACGGCAAACAGAATGACTAGACAGTATGAACAGACAATTATTTCACAAAATTATATAAACAAATTTAACAAGCATGGATGGGGAAGATTTGATCTTCGAACAGGATTTGAACAAATTAGAACTAAAATGATGAAAATGAACTAAATCAAAGATTAGGTAAAATGAATAGATTTTGCACTACAACATCAAAGGCCCAATGTATACTATATCGCGAAAACAAAATTAACTATTTTGGAGCATATGTGGTGTTAAAAAACACAGTTATCTCCCTGTGAAAAAAAATCAAACAGCTCGGCTGCAAAATGGCTCGGCTGCTGAAAACAGGTTCCGTCACGTAATCAGGATCCTAACAATTTCTCAAGGACTAAAAATCTAATTGACTTAGAGCAAATCGTTAAAAAAAGAGCAAATCGTTAAAAAAAATTGCATTTAACGGGACATTATGACGATACAAAACAATAAACATTGATTTCTTATCAAAAGATTTAATTTTAACATATTAAAACACAGCTATGAAAAATTACATCATTAACCACTTTTTCAACTTGGAAGAAGGACGTTTGCACCGTAAATATTTTTCTTGATCACCAAAGGTTCCAGGTCTATAATAAGCGTAGTTACACTCTTGGTCACAATTTGGAAGAATCGTTCGAACTTTTTTTTTCTCGAAGTTCAAAAAGAGGACTTCGCGCCATTCACTCCTGAATACGGGAGTCCAATAGTAGCAAGTACATAAGAGTACATGAAGCGGCTCCCAATGACCTATTATTGGTATGTGGGAGGGCTAGGGTAGTACAATCCTCTAAAACGCACTACTGACAGGAAGTACATATTGCACAAAAAGCACTGTTTGCTTGCCATAGATAGAACGTTTGTCTGAGGACATCATAGAGCGTTTTATTGGTTTAATGTGAAAAGTGCAACGTCATTAACCTTGAGATTGTTAAAAGCAACAACGATATATACATGAGTTTTTAGAGAAACCGAACAATTTTGATGAACTTAAAAACTGAAGTGATTCTCAACTGCGCCTTTTTTCTTGATAAAGTTTATCAAGAAAGACTACTTTATCATAAACACAAATTATTATTGTTTTTCTAGTGTTTATTTCTTTGGTTTTTAGTATTACCCGTTTTCGAGAGTTACTTTTTACTTAGAATTTTTAATATTTTTGAAACAATCTAAGGTAAGTTAAAAGGGTCAGCAATCAAAAACAACTAATTTGTTGACATCTTCGGGAGAAGATGTTGTAAAAAATCAACAAAAACAGCGAGCTAGGCCAAAAAACTGATTACTTTCAATGACGCCAATAATCGAAAATGGCTTGGCTGTTGAAAACAGGTTCCGTCACGTAATCAGGAGCCTAAAATTTTCTCAATGACTAAAAATCAAAGTAACTTATAACAAATCGAAGAACCTCAGATATTTTTTAAACAAAAATAAAATTTTAATAGTAAAAAAAGTAGAAGTCGTAGAAAACGTATTAGGAGCAACAGTAGTAAAAAAAAATCAAATTACAGTTAATGGGACATTATAACCGTGTGATAAACATATTGGATGATTAAAAAAATGTACTAAATTATTGATTCTCATAAACCATCCTGTTGATTCGTTAACTTTTAGTTATTCACTGAAGTTTTATCTCCGACTAAAAAGTCATTTGGCCATATATTTTTATGCGTCCCACTTTTTTGATACTAGTAATTTAATTTTCCTCAATTTATTCTTGATATCAGTTGCCTCTCAAACACTCCTGTTTTGGACTGCTAATAGTTTGTTAGTAGAATCGCGTTAGCATTCCTAACTTGATAAAAAATTGGAATTGTAATACTATTCCACAGATACCTTGAAATCTGTAATCTCATGCTATACATTTTATAGTGTTTTCGCACCTCGAATCCATTACTAGAAACTTCAATTACATACCTTCATCTAAAGAACAAGCCCTCCTCAGGATCGAGCTGTTTTGAGAATAACCAACACTAGAACCCCCATTGAGATGGGGGTGGGGGAGGATCATTCAGAAGTTGGCGATACAATCAAAAGGAGGCTTCTCAATTGACATACCACGAGAAACAACCCCTGACAAGGTCACTTTTCCTCTTGGGTCAATTTACGAAGAAGATGTGGACAATAGTACGGCCAAAAGTGAGAGATATCGCAGAATACGAAATGAGCGACTAAAAAATGCATGGCTTAACAGGTGTCAGAAAATCGAAGCAGCGGGAATTATGTGTGGCAATAGGTCGTGGAAATTTTGCGATAACAAAGCTGTCTCACTTACATACCTTAGTTTTGGTCACGGAACGCCGACAAATTTGTGGATCCCAAGAACCAACAGTGCAAATCGATCAAATATCAATGAAGGGTCTCTGGGACAGCCTAGACAATGTCTTCACTAAACAAAAGGAACATAACATTCGATCGATACACATTTCTTAGGCTAAGAAAACTTAAAGTGAACCAGTAGAAAAATTTTATGGATGTCTACGGGAACTCTCCCTAAACTGTGATCTCGGCAGTCACGAGGAATCTGTAATTTGCAATGTTTTTATTGCTGATATGCTTGACGAAGAAATACAACGAGAGCTGTCAAAAGAGACAAGGACGACCAAGAAAGCTTTGGGACTGGCAATAAGCAATGAAATAGGTATCCAAAATCAATTGAAAATATCGGGAAATGCGGCATAAACCTCGTCCAACCAACTTGCGAATACATCTGTTGATAGCATTCAAAACTCATGGAATAGACCCAGATAAATAACAAGTAACTTCAAACCTACGATTTTTCCATATTGCGGATACACATGTTCAGCTAGTTATCGTCAATTTGCCCACGGGGAAAAACGCAAAAAGTGTGGAATCACAAATGATTTTGCAAAAATATGTCGAAAGACAAGAAATCAAATGAACCGAAGGCACGAGTCATTAATGTTGATGATGCATCATCAGATCGGCACATTTGTAACTGTGGTTGAACAGGTGAATCAAGTTGATGCAAAAATACGGAAAAACAGCAAATATGACGCAAATTACGACTCCGACTACGACGATTTGGACGACTACTGTGTAGCAGTTATCTCCGGTAGTGACAGTCTCAGAGAAGTAGAACCAGTCAACCTGCATATTCATTTCGGTAACACCTAAACAAACGCATTAGTGGATTCAGGGAGCGTTTACACTATCAAAAATAAAAGCACAGTAAAGGCGATTGTAATGAATAATAAAGAAAGCAACTGGACATAGCCACTGGAATTCTACGAACTCAGGACATTCTCCAATGAGTTAGTCAAGACGATTGGTGTAATCAATACTACTGTGAAATATAGCAATTGGCTAGCAACGAATGTGAACGTTACCGTCGTTGAAGACGGTCACAAACCTAAAATTGGCCGGAATCTAATCCCGCAACTTTGGTCTTTTCTAAAACAATCAAAACAATTACTAATCATTGTTCAAAAAACAACTCCTATTCAAGAAACAAATAGCACCTATCTTTCCTGGTCTCATCTCCAAAATCGGTAAACCTCACAAACACACAGTTAAATCTGCATTTCATAAACTCTTCACACCCGCACATCAAAAAGGAAGAGGAGTGCCTATAAAACTTCGACCTTTAGTAGATGCTGAAGTTAAAAAAACTGTTGGATGAAAAACACATCACAAAATTGAATAGATGCTCGAACAAAAAGGCCATTTCTCCAATTGTAATAACTGTTAAAAGATATGACCGTTAAAATAGCAGTAGATTCAAAAACCCTGAATAAATCAATACAAAAAAATAAATATCAATCGCCTAATAATGATAATTTAAATGACACGAAACAACGAAATTTAAATACAATAGCATCAAATGAAACTGCAGACTTTTCAACACTGGATTTGAAGTACGCGTGCAGTCATTTACAATTAAACGCGGAAACCTCTCGCCATTGCAACTTTAATACTGTTTGTGGTTAATGCACCGGCACATATTGCTTCATTCCGGATTATTATGGTCTCACTGTTATGCCGACGGCATTTCAGAAAGCGATAGATTACAATTTAATTGAAATTAACAAAACACATTGTTTCCATAATTGTCGAGGATTTAAAGAAGGTCACTTAAAAAACTATATGAAGATAATTTGAGAACAAATCTACCTAAGTGCCACCTTGCGAAAACAGAGATAGAATGGTTGGGACATGGATTTAGTCAATCTGGAATTGCACATCTTGAGACTAAAACATCAGCAATCTTAAAGCTAATCATACCTAATCTTTCCCAGTTGTGTCACCCACTTTGACCAGTTCTTGAAAAAACACTAAGTTCATTTGAAATTGCGAACTTGGAACGCACTTTCAAAACATAAAGAATAAAGTAGCAAACGCTTCGGAAAATACACACTATAATTCACACCTGTAAACCCGCATCAATTGCGATGCTTCTAGAGCGGGGTTAGGGGCTGACTTAGAACAGCGTTAGCGATCACCAACTGGTTGGCAAAAAGTTGCATTTGCGTCTCGATTCCTTAATTCAATTAAGGAGCGGTATAGTGTTAAAAAATTATAATTTTTAGGAGTGGTTTGTTCTGTTGAATAATTTAAATAATATTTGTTTGGAAACTCGTTTACTATCATCACTGATCATAGAGCATTATTATCAATCATGAAAGAACAAAGATCAATTAAATTTTATAATAGTCTACTTAACGTTGAGCAGATTGATTATAACCTTTTGATTTCAATATTGAACATATATCAGGCACTAAAATGGGACTGGGAGATTATATTTTTTGCACAAGCAAATCAAAGGGCAAAAGTTACAAACAAATATGATGAGGAATTTGCGGTTGCAACAGTAAACAGCATTTGTGATGCGAGTGCAGTAACTTATTTGAATTCCATACCAACAAGCTCTCAATCACAGCACATTAACACAAACTCAAACTCCAAATAGTTTACTCAAGAGTGCATCGAATCCATCACTACAAATTCCCCCTGCAACCACAGGACGGTTAACTCTCCAATCCACTCCCAAGTCAGGAGTGAACTCAACAATTTTGTCTAACGAAGGGCCCACAGCACGCAATCTCGAACTATCGCAAGAAAAGGTGTCCTAGAACAACCTAACACAACTACTTGCTAAGGGATTTTTGGCAGTTCTCACAAGCAAGGACGCCGTTTTGAAAGAGGTACGCGATTGCATTCAACAAGGGGATGAGCAGTGACGTACGGACGTAAATCCCTACCGCCACTCATTCTGGCGCGACCTTCACTTTAGGTCTGGCTGTGTGTTCGTGGACAAACGGGTAGCAATACTCAGCTCAATTAAGGATTCCGTACTAGAGTCTCTACACCTGAAACATCCCAGAAGCTGGGGCATGATAACCCTGGGCCAGGATGCATTTTGGCCGTACTTGCACCGCAAAATCCTGAATAAGGCTGCGAAGTGCAAATCGTGTACGACAATTGTTGAGAATTTTAAACCAATAATTGCAGTGTGGAGATGGCATCCTGATGTAAGCTGTTCTGAACCTAACGAAAAAATAAAAAAAGACTTTGCTGGACCAATTACAAGTGAAAAAGACCCTGATATACACTTTTTCGAATGTATTGACCGTTCTCAAAATATCCAACTATAGAAGTAATTGAAAAAACAAATGGACCTAATTTAGTAAAATTCCCAGTTGACTAAATTCAAAATCATGTAGTTCCCAGCAATATTAGATTAGATCGAGCACGATGCCTAAAAGGTAATAAATTTAAAATGCTGTAAACAAAACTTTATAAGTTTTGTTGCAGCTCCTGCAAACAACCATAGATTAGTAGAACGATTGATACAAAAAATTAAACGATGACTTAGTTGAATAAAAATAAACTAGCTATAATAAATAATAAATTCACAATTAAAGACTCAATAAAGTTAATAGTGTATCCATTACGTAAAAGCAAACAAAAGACCACAAATGTAACACCTCTCTAAGCACATTGTGGAAGAAAAGCAAATACACCACTTAGTAACATAAGCACAGTTCCGAAATCATCAAATCTTTCATATGAAACATTTTAAATCATTGTTTAGATGCAGATACTGTTCCTGTTAACGACTACATCGATGATAACGGATGGGTGACAAGAGAGAGAGAGAGGTGACATTCTCATAGAGCATGCTATGAATAAAGCGCAAGTGGATTTGGGCCGCGGATACTATAACGACAAGAACAAGTCTGTGTCACGTTCCATACTCTCCACGAAGCTCAGCAAACCCATTCCACAATCAGAAACGGCTTTTGAACGTAAAGTGGCAAATAAAGTAAACAAAAGATAAAAGAGAGACCTCAGAGGCATGTGGGACAGGCTAGCCCCCTGTAGTATCGTTTTTCGTACTTCACCCTCAACAACTTTCATCAAAGAGCCCGAAGGTCCTGAGGTCAAAGTTTGGACAGCAATATTGCCAAGTTCGGCACAAAGGCCTAGCGTAATACTGATCTATGGCAATACGCTCAAAGTCGCCCCATAACGTTTGACAAAACAACGAGCAGGAAAATGCTTTCCATTCGAAGGAATTGATAAAGAAGTACCGAGGCGACGTAAAAATTTGCCATCGACAAGCAGATGATACTTTTCGGTTTCCTCGGTCAATGGTAATATCTCTAAAACCATCAGTACAAGGAAACACACTAAGCCTCAGTCATCTACAAGTCGAAGCCGCAAATCGTCCGCAGCTCCCAATTTGTCCGCAGTTTCGTTTAGTTCAAGCCCCTCAACATCGAAGGGTAAACGTAATCATCGAGCCCCTGACTAAAACGGGTTCAGAAGTTTGGTTTATTCGGTGAGCAATCAGGAAATTGCACCAATTCCGAAGCGCCCACGAACAACTGATCCTGTCAGAGAGAGAGAGAGAGAGAGAGAGAGAGAGAGAGAGAGAGAGAGAGAGAGCGAGAGAGAGAGAGAGAGAGAGAGAGAGAGAGAGAGAGAGCGAAAGTGTAATTCAAGAGTAGGCTTCACAACCCCCATGAGTAGAAACATCCTTCGGGCTACCAGCGGTCAGTCCACCTGACCCGCGAATTAGAGCTCGCCTCCAGACTACGAGTATGATTATGCTGAGTATGAACGGGAAGTCAGCATGAATGTCTTTGATGCAGAGAACCAAACTTAAAGTATTTTCAAAACCCTTCAAACAATTTAATTTTATTTTGTTTGCCTTAATTTTAACTTCATGTAATCTCATTTTAGTTGTCTCTGTTTTATGTATCACTCAATTGTGATACATTAGTTTTTATATCTGTACAATTTCATTCTATTCCATTGTTAAAAAATCATTCGTTGACTACATTCAAACCCACTCATTTGCGTCACTTTTCTTGTTGAAATTTGTATGGTCAGTTTGAATATTCTGTACATCTCGTTCAACTGCTCCTTTAATTCTAAAACCTGGAAAAGCACCGTGTTTCCAATCCGAAAACTAGTTTTGTTATTGTTCCAGTTCAAAAAAATTGCTGCGGTTATTGTTCCGTAAATTATTATTAATACTAACCAATAAATATGTTATTTATACTCCAATTCTAATAACATATATAGTCCTCAAATTTTGTTGGAGCCACGGATATGTGTTATATACATATTAGAAGATTGAAAATATGTAACGAATGATGGATTCTCATAAAGCATCCTGTTCATCCTTTAACTCTTAGTTATTCAATGAAGTTTCATTCAATTTATTCGTGATGTCAGTTGCCTGTAAAAACTCTCCTGTTTGGGACTGCGAATGGTTTGTTAGTGAAATCGCGTCAGCATTCCCTAACTAGATAAAAAAATTGGAATTGTAATATTATTCCAAACAAACCTTGAAAGGTGTAATCTCAAGCTATTTTTTTACAGTGTATTCGCACCTCGAATACAGTACTAGAAACAAGCATTCGCTCTTCAATTACATGTCTTACGGACTAAGGTATCACAGACCATACAAATCAAAAAACTTTGATTTCTTATCAGAAAATTTAATTTCGAAAAAAATACACAGCTGTAAAAAGGCTATATCCTAACCACTTTTTCAACTTGGAAGAAAAACGGTTGCGCTGTAAAAGTTTTTATTGATCGCCAAATGTTCCAGGTCTATTTTAAGCGTATTTACACTCTGGGTCACAATTCCGAAGAACCGTTCGAATTTTCTGAAACTTTTTTCTCGAAGTTCAAAGAGAGCACTTCGCAGCCTACGGGAGCCCAATAATAGCAAAAAGAATACATGAAGCGGCTCCCATTGACTTTTTATTGCTCTGGGGAGGGCTGGGTAGTAAATACCTCCAAAACGCACTATTGAGGAACATATTGCTAAAGCAGCACTCTTTGCTTGCTATAAAGCTGATTGTGGACAGGGACAAAATTATCTCTAAAACACCGAGTTTTTTTCTTTTTATTCTAAATTGTTTATGGTTCATTTATTTTTCTTATTCTCTCTATAATTCTTCAAAAACTAACCAACTATAAACATTAAACAATTTTCGCTATAGTATTTAAGACAATTAGAAGAATGCAGAGCAAACTGAACAAGTGTGAAACTGTGGAGAAAAACGGATGGGAGTCGTTTTAAAAAAGATAAATTTGTCTAAAATCTTCAAACTCAAAAAAAATCTGTTGTATTTTTTAATGGTTTGAGAAAGTGACCGACAAATTAGACAAAAACCAAAAGTCTGAATAAACCAAAAAACTGAAATAAATATTATTTTTGAATTAAATTTATAAACTTTGACCAATATTTGGGCTTAGATATTTAGATATTGAATTGAATTTGGTTCAGGTTTTCGCCAATGTTGGAGCAAAAGTTTTTCCACAGAATATAATTCCTGAGTTTTGTCTCTGTAGTGAGATTCTAAACAAAGATAGCATTAAATTGACGCTGCATATGCTAGTACGGAATAAGGCGATATTATAAGTGAAAATGTTCATATATTGCAATAATTAAATAGATCTTGTTAGTTAAACGATGGACTTCAACATGGAGCATGTTAATGATACTTTGTCAATCTGTGATATAATGATCAAAATAGTGTACTCAATTCTATTGACATCCACATGTTAGTATGATATTTTAATGACTTTCAATGTTTCACTAAATCATAATATATCTCCGTCTGTAAGGAGATTTGTTCAACTTGTTCACATCAGTCAATTTTATTACTTTTATTCTTACTCTTCTGATAAATTTCACCGAATTCAGTTACTCTTCTAAACCACTAGTTTTGAAGTCGAAGTACTCTACTAGTGGAAACTGAGCAGCTTTCAAAGTTAGAAGCTCTGAATGAAAATGTTTCGGAATTCCATATCTCTATACCTAATCTACTAGCTCAAGCTAAAGATCTGACCACGGATTTGTGCCGCAAGTCCAAGTTTTAAATCCTGAGAAGTAATGGCAATTGCTAATCTACCGAGTGAGATATCACACAATCATTTGGATTTCTTTGCGCTGTTGGAAACTAAAACGTGGATCATATATTTTATGTGCTCAGAAAGGAGTATATCTAGCAATATTGTGGCAAGACTCCCTCTGCGCTACAATATCTTGCACGACTTCAACAAATAAGATTTCTTTGCAAATATCTACACAGGGCCTGCAAGTTTTATTTTGATCTAAACTCTAAACTAGGTGTCGAAGCACTGAGAAGTTTGGTTGGAAAAGCCTTGGCAAATCTTGGAAAATTTTTTTAAGCGCCACAAAGGCATTTAACAGTCTGAAGTTTTCTATTTTATTTTTACCTCATTCAGGAGCAATTTTTCCTTCATAATTGATCTTTTATACCCAAGTTGAGGTCTCAGACTGAATGGACCTCTAATCAGACCGTTCCATGCCACAATAATTTTGATAGGACCTTTCCAGACGAAATTTCTCCATGGGCCAAGTAATTTTCTCAAAAATAACAGGGGAAAAGTGTAGAGAGTGTAAAAAAATTACGCTGTATTTCTCCGCTTAACTAAGGGTGGAAGATTGAAACTACCAGATTGTAATTTAAAAAAAAAAGTGGAAGGAGATAGTGAAGATTGGTCCACCGATCGTCCCTATGTCGAACACGATACTTTCGATTTTTTTCATTAACCATTGCGCCAACTTCTACTACAATTTTACGTTTCATTTTGGTTATAGTGGTAACTCCATAAAAGTGTAATTTTTAATCAGATCGCCCTAAAATACATTTTTTGCAAAGAGTTTAAAAAGAGCGGAGAAAAGAGCGTAAGCACAGTGTAATTTTTAAAATTTTACTCTCACACTTTTCCCCAATAAAGAGGAGTGGAACTTTCGTTACAATCTAATTCCAGCTAATTAGGGTTGCATTAAGGGTTGAACCTGGGCCCGGGCCATTAACAGAATAAAAAGCGCTCAAAACCCCGTGTGCGCTCGGAGTGTCCTCGAAGTTGTCTCTGATCAGAATTTTCAGACGGAAATGGCCACTAATCAGACTGAAATCAGACGGTTGTCAAATTTTTTGTTCGATATTGACCCAGAACAAAACTAAGCCATTGTCCAGGCGATTTTGCACTCTAAACGAACTTTGATTATGCGTAGGTGCGCTCAAAAAAGTCCTCTGATAAGACCTTACCAAAAAGAACTGACCGCTGATTAGACCTAAACCAGGCCATTAACTTATGTCCCAGGTTGACTACCTTAGACGACACTTTGAAAACATACTAAGGCTTATACGCTGCCGTCAAAAACATACAAAATTATGTACGGCGCCGTTTAACGCCGTAACAGGCAACGTAGAAAAATAATCTAATTACCAATTTCTAAAGCTGGACTTCTCAAAAGCGATATTCAATTGAACGCGTACTTTATAGTCGTCTCTTTTAAATAATTTATTGGTACTCGTTTTAACTTTTCTGACCATTGAAAAATTACAAAACTTAGTACCGCGCTGTTTAAGGCCGTATTGAATTTTGTAAGGTAACTAAGGTATTGTTTTCAAACTATGAATGGTTCTAAAAATACTCTCGAAAGGTCATAAAATTTTGTCCCGAATTAGTTTGATAATACAAAATCTCTTGTTCCCCTGATAAAGCTGGGCCAGGCTTTCGAAATCTTCTTAAGTTTTGTTTTTTGAATAATTATTTCTCTAAGTATTTCCAGCTGTCTTAAAACATCAGTTCCATTAGATTCAAGTATTAGTAGACCACGCGAGATCTGACCAATTGTAGTCGACTTTCAATATAACCTTTTCCTCATACATGATATTTTTTTTTTAATTCTGGTACTGGGCATAAGTCTTTAAAACTCCGAAAAAATGACCTGACAAAGGACTGAATTTTTTGAAAGGCTTGTTTGATTCGATATATTTGACTACCATGAAAAGTTCAAAAATAAACTTTTTTTTGCTTTTGAAGTAATAAATGGGTTTCAGTACCTTGAATTAAGAACCTTGAACCTTGTTTCTACTGAATGAATTGTTTTTAATGTGGCCCACTCTAGCTGCACATCAGTACCCGATGCTGACATCTACTTGATGTAGTATTCTCATAGTAAATTAGTGGATTCATTTTTAATTTTTCTCGGTCACCAAGAGCAAAATTGCGTAACCTTTGACCGTTGATCATTATTCTACCCAGTCTGCACACTTATTGAAAAGACGGACTTGGGTCATAAAGTGGTATGGCATCTTTTTTTGTTTTCATGTTTGCTTTGTTAGGTGCACTGACTCCTCTAATATATAGCCTCTTTTTGTAAATACATCTCTAAGTTGAATTTTTTCGGTTAGTTATCACTACTAGACCTGTCTAAGTCGAGAAAGAACCATAATTGAGGTAGAAAAGGCTCCGTTAAAAATCACCCCGGTAAAATTTAATGACTGTGGATAGCATCTGCTTGGAATCAAATACCAGTTCATTCGTGCGGACAACGGTGAAACAGAACCGATCATGATTTTTAGCTCACATTTTTTGAATTTTGTAACCAATTTCAACATTTTAGGTAGTTAATTTCGCGCAAATTATGCCGACAGATTCGTTTAAAGGCCCAAATCTTGATTCTAGAATTGGACAATTAATTAGTTAAGAGTCAGTTTTACAATAAGCATTAAGCATCAACAGTAGCATGTTCTCTGCTGCCCTTTTCTATTATTACCCACATTTCAGGCTGTTCATTTTGGGAGCATGAATGTTCTTTTTTTGGCGACTATTGCCATTTTTTCGCGTTGTTAATCTTTTACGTGAAACCACCAATGCAGCCAATATTATTCAGGCTATGGTCAACCTGAAGATATGGTTAAGCACGCGCTGAAAAACAGATTTCTGGATTAAACAGCAAGGACTTTCTGGATTAATCATCAATTAGAACACCTTCAATTTTCGCTTGTTCGACAAGTTTAGAGATTTAGAGAGGTCTAATTATGTAAAATAAAAATCAGTGATCGCGGCGAGTAAAAATTTTGTTTCGGAAAAAGGAATTCTAATATGAAAATATTGAAAAAATGGAAACCATTCTACTTAAGATTAGTTGAATAGTACCAAAGATCAAAGCTCTTATCTAGTGTTTTAAATAAACAATTATGAAATTGTGGAAATAATGGGATTCATTCACAGATGGGTGTCCTGTTGATTAAGGAACATAACAGATGTTGTCACTCCATTGTACTTTCACGCTCCATAGATCAAGCAAAATAGTTGAGTCCAGAATTACTGGACATACTTTGCAATTATCTTACAAAATTTTATCTATCCAGTCAACAATTTATTACTTGATGTAGTTTTTTAATAGGATTTGGAATCTCTCAAGATCTTAAAACAAATTTCCAAAAAAATTCCTGTAAAATTGTGTTTTCTTTTTGCTTAAGACAAAATGAGCAAATTCGCTCCCAATATTGATAGTTTTTCTCCGATTCTATGAACCTTACTTAAATTATTACTTTTACCAAAAAACATTAATTTGCTACATATCAATATAGTTGTACTAATATTAATTATTGTTCACATATACCAATAAAACCTCAAAACGCAGTTTGGTAACTGCAGCCGTTAAAGTTGTTCACTTCCAAACTTGAGCTATTCGAATTTTCATACAAATCAGTTTAGGGTTATCAAAAATGGCGGACGAGGAGCAAAGTTTCGAGAGAGGCCAGGAACCCCTGGTCTTTGATAAATGCCCAGTGGCACGGTTGAGGAACTACGCAACAAATGATTGTTTTCCTATAAACGGCCCTAAATCTAATCTGTATCAGGACTGCCGACATCAAGTGTGCACTAACACTTATATGTATTACTCCCCGTACATCAAAACTGATAGCTCCAAAAACTGGCCTTTGCCGGACTTCACTACCGATCAAGTCGTGAAAGAATCGCGTGATTTCTTGAAGATCTACCATCAAGACAAGCAAACTTCGAAGGATGATTACGAAGAACGGCTGAAAGAAATCGAAGATGAAATCCGATTGACTGGAAATGTCAGTTACTCAACTGACGAATTAAGATATGGTTGCCAGCTCGCTTGGCGAAACGCAGCTCGCTGTATTAACCGACTCTACTGGCAAACTATGGACATTATAGACAGACGAGATGTCAAAACTAACGACGAAATGTTCCATGCAATTTGTGACCATATAAGGCACGCTTACAATGGTGGAAAATTGGGCGCTTCCGTTTTGGTTTTGCCGCTCAATTCGCGAATGTGGTCTTCGCAGTACTTGCGATTCGCTTGTTATGAGCAAGAAGACGGAACTCTGCTGGGAGACCCATCCAATCAGGAACTGACCAGAATTGCTGTGAAACTTGGTTGGAACAAACCGACCAATCAGCGAACACAATGGGATCTGTTGCCTATAATCGTCCAATCAAACGTCGAAGAGCCTCCAAGTTGGTACGAACTCCCTGATGACTGCAAACCAATCGTGTACCTGTCACACCCGGAACCCAAATATGACGTTGCAATTAAGAAACTTGGGTTGCGGTGGGTTGCGCAACCTTTTGTCGCTGACAAGGCAATTGAGATCGGAGGTATGGTTTTCAAGTCAGTACCTTTCAGTGGTTGGTTTATGCAAACAGAAATTGGAAGGAATCTTTGCGATTTACAGAGATACAATTTTATTCCTCAATTGGCGGAGGAAATCGGAATGGACGTTACTTTAGCCGCTAGCAGTCAGCTGAACATTGACCGATTGTATGTTGAAGTGAATGCTGCAGTTTTGCACTCATTTCAGAAAGCACAGATTACGATCACAGATCACCACAATGCAGCAGAGGGATTCATGAAGTTCTTGAAACAGGACATCGCAGATAGAGGTAACACACCTCGGAGAATTCAAAACTTGCGAAATTTTTATTCCTGCGAGTCAAGTTTTCTTATGATCATAGCTTTCAATTGCAGGTATTGTTTTTGGTAGTTTAGGCAAAAATACCATAGTCGAGACCTGGAATTATTAAAAGACCGTCCTCGACAGATTTAAGGTATGAAAAGCTGAAAAGACTGTCCTCGACAGATATTGGGTATGAAAAGAATTTGTCTGGACCCAATGTGATGTCCTGGACTTTGGCTGGAACTAAAACAACCGTCCTAGAGTTTGGCTGGAACTAAAACATACGTCCTGGAATTTCGCTGGAAAATAAATGTGTTCTGGAATTTGGCTGGACAATAAAGGTGTTCTGGAATTTGTCTGGACCTAATGTGATGTCCTGGAATTACGATCACGACCGTTATAATGACCTGTTTTCAATTTCTTTCAAAGTTATAAACATGTAGCTCAATTGGTTAAGCATTGGGTAAGATTGGAGAAGGTCACGAGATCGAACCCAGGTGTTGTCGGAACTTTTTAATCTGCCTCATTTTTGCATATGAAAAGAATTTGGCTGGACTTATGGAAAGAATTAGCCTCGAATTTAACTGGGTCCTCGACCGCGTAATTCAATTCAATATTTACCCCCCCCCCCTGGAGTTAATATGTCTTTTCATAAATTCCAGGTCTCGACTAGGGTAGTTTAAAGCATAAACAAAGTACCCCGTGTGCGTTGTGTGGCCCTAGCCAGATTTTGATCAGACTGACCGGCATTGCGTACAGGGTTACGGTAACAGTCCATCCAGACTGAAATCGACCCTGAACAAACCAAAAATTAGCGTTCTGTAGAAACCAATGATAGTGCTTCGTAACAGGTTTTCTTTTCGCGTAGCCATTTCTCACGTTGTAAATCAGGTTCTGAAAAAGTGGATTTATGGTATTTATTGTATGAAAAAGACCACATTTTGTTTTGAATACTCACAATGAAGGTAAATCAATTCCAATTTGAGCATGTAATTAGTCTTATACCTTATTGCGCGAAGTTTATTTTTAATCAAATCACACCCAGTTCAAAGAATGAACCGTTTTGTGAACAGTGCTATGGATAATTGCGAAACTGATAATTGTCTTCTTAATCCACCTTTAGTTTTGAGGCGGATTTCTAAAATTAATCACTACTTAGACTTTCTTTAATTTTGGTCCAATTGATACAATCTTAGTTATTAGATAGTGTAATGGTGGGAAAACATAGCGCGTAGAAATTAAATCACTCAAGTCACTTACGTTTTGATTTAATTCACTTATGGTTTTCAAATTAACGATGGCTACAACAATTCAAATTTGAGCCTAGTTTTGGGTATATCCAATATTGAATAAAAGAAAAAAACGAAATTTGTTCAATCTAACTGATTTTCACCCACGCTTATTACCCTAATCTTAACTTGTTTGTGAAAAATAGAAACAGAATTGATTAAAATACTCCAGATAACTGACATGATTCATCAATGTATCAATTTTTTGTTTCCGAGTTTCTGAGACAATGAAAATTAAAGATTTTTGTATGTACAAAATAATGTTTCTGAAGTTTTTTCGCAAGTTTTGATTTATTTCACTTCAAGGGAACACACCTTGTGATTGGGTATGGATTGTGCCCCCAATTAGTGGGGGAATGAGTTTGACTTTCCACCAGGAAATGATGAATTACCTGGTAAAACCATGCGTTCTTGACCAGCATGAACCCTGGACGGCATACTTTGAAAAAGTCAAGAGAAAACAAGGCAGAAAGTCACTCTTCGCGGCTAACAAACAATGGAAACTGATGGAAAATTTGTTGACACCACTTGGGCTAGCTATCAAAACACTAAACAAACGGACTTTGATCATAATTTTGTATGCGTCGACTACGGGAACTGCATTTTCGTATGCTAAGCAGATGTCAAAACGTCTTTACAAGGAAGGATACAGAGCGAAGCTTGTGGAACTTGACAAGTTTATTTTCAAACAGTTTGAGCAAGAAAGCTCAATTCTATTCATTATAACTTCGACTTTTGGTCGTGGTAATGCGCCGAGTAACGGGCTTGAAACCGAAGATTGGATGGCGGAAAAAATGAGCGCAGTGGAATCGGAACCGGGATCCAAACAACGGGGTTCATTGAAGCATTATTTATATGCAGTTTGTGCAATTGGTTCCAAGGCATACGAGGACTACTGCTTGTTCGGAATAAACTTGGATTCGGCTTTGGATAAGCTTGGATCGCACAGAATCGCTTCGTTGGGATTATGCGACGGCCTGGATAACCAATACAAATCTTATTGCAAATGGGAATCGGAAACAATCTCAGCCTTGAACAAACTATTCCCTGTGGACACTGACAATGACAAACCTACAAATGACACATCAGATATCGATGATCAAGATGACGATGAAAATCTGGACGGCAAACTGAAGATAATTGAACTCGAGTTTTACGACAAAGTTCCAGAGATCAAACCAAACATGGCACCCTATACCAAAGACAACCCCTACGTAGCAACGGTTACTATGAACAGGGAGTTGATCAAACGAGACATTGGAAGCCAAAATGATCATTCCGTTCGACAAATTGAGTTCGAAATAGACTCGAAAGTTCATTATTTACCAGGCGATCACGTGTATGTTTTCCCAGAAAACCCAAAAGAATATTTCGAGGAGTTACTTCAAAGATGTGGTATGAAACCGGAGGACCCAAATCTGGACAAAGCATGCTCGCTGTCTGTGTTATCTGACAATAATTTCTGGACTTTGCGTGACCTTGGAACCCAATACTTTGATTTAGTGTCGCCTTTGAGACCGCCGGCGTTGGACTTTTTATCAGGTAACTTTCGATATGACACTAGTACAAAGTTCTAACTCGAAATAATCGTTAACGAAATTAGTTAACATGCGACAGTTTGAAACGAAAGTTCCTTGATGATCATGTTTGATCTACTTTGTAAAAGCTTTCAAATGTAACGAAACTAAAATTTCGCAAGAAGAACCCCAAATAATTATTGGGCTCAAAAATTGCTCGACAAATTCAAGAATTAAGAATTAAGCATTTTTCAAGTTAAGGCGCCCAATTTCTTTTAAAGCTAATATGAGACTGTTCCGACTGTTTGTCCTTAACGTGTAGTGATATTTCGTGATTTACAAGGAATCGTTTGTTTTTGATGGTTATTGTGAATTATTTTTGCAAGCAAATAGCTTGGGGGGGGGGGGGGGGGTGGAAAAAGTTACCCTATAAATGAATCGACTTCATTGATAATTTCATATAGGGTTTGCATCTGTCAGTGAGGAACAGAGGAGACTCGAGGAACTTGTTAATAGCTCCGAGGCATACTCGAATTGGGCTCAGAACTTCCCGACCCTGCTAGAGACGCTCAATGAGTTTCCTTCGATCCAAATTGTTTTTGACAAACTTATTCAGGCACACTGCTGTTTGATAATATCACAGTTTGTTTTTTTGCAATAAGTAGATAATAAATTCGACAATATTTATAACACCATATTAAGAACAATTTAAAGCTAGATGTAGAATTAGAAGCGTGCTATATTTCCTATATAGGTAGTCAGAAGATAACTTCGCGTTTAACTTGAAGCATCTTAAAGCTTCCAACGTGCGTGTTTTAAGCAAAAATACCGCTAGTCTAGACCGTGACCTATGAAAAGACAATGCTCGGCCAAAAATTGGCAAACCATGCTAGACCCAAAAGATCTATGAAAAGAACTTTGCTATACTTTATTAATCGCCTCGACATTTTTGTCGACAAATTTTGTAGCGCTAGGCGTTTGCTTGACCCAAAAAGTTCAACTGGAGTTCTGCTCAGCCAAACTTGGTCTCTGGACTTTTCTCCGACCAGAAATTTTGAGGAGTAAAAATTGTGACGAGCAGAAGTTAATCATAAGTCAAGAAAAAGTCTTTTCATGGGTCTTTTTTGACCAGGTCAAAAATATTGTCAAATCATGGGTCAAGAAAAACTCTTTTCATGAGTCTGCAGTTTGCCTCAAAAATATTAGGTGCATTTTTACTGCACAATTTTTCTTATAATGCAGTCGGCATGTATGCTCCTTCACCTTTTGCTGTTCTGAAGAACCGTCAATCTGTCAAAATAAATGCATTTTTAAAAAACTGATAATCCATATCTTGGAAGGGAAAACAACAAAATAACGACCCACTTTCGTCATGTCTAGAGAAAATGTGGAAAGAAGGTCATTACCATTAAACTACTCAGTTTCATTCAATGAGGTATTGAGTCAATATAGTCCAGCAGCGATAACTGCTTTATCTGAACAAATTTTCTCAAGACCTTTGGCAGTTTTCAAACAGTGTTCAACTGTGTCAATATGGACTGCAATGGTGCAATGCTCCATTGCTGCTTCAGTATTTCAGTATCCAATTTAAAAATATATATACATGTTGTCCAAATTGGTAATAAAGCAGACTCAGGAAAAGAACTTTGCTCGACTCATGAAAAGACCATGCTCGACAATAAGTTCATATGAAAAGATTTGGACCCAGGAAGACTTTTGCTGGACTTTAACTAAAAACCTCGACTGTGTAATTTTGGTCTATATGGAACCCATACTAGACTAATTGGGTTTTATCATAAGACTAGGTCTTCACTAGGGACCTGACTCGGCACTACGTCACTTCGAAATTCTGACCGCATCCTAAACCGCTTCGCAGTTCTTGATAGTTGTCTGACGTTCGCAGTGACTTCAAGCAGAGTCACGTAATCTAAACTTACAATCAATTAATTTGCTATCTCCGATACTTTTATGATATAGACAACAGATTGCATTTGTTTTGAATAGCTCCACAAAGAGTGATCAGCAATTCTATATCAGTACCAACATATAGGACTTCAATTAAAACTTTTCTCTATTTTTGAAGTGTACCATAACTTATCAAGTCAAAACGTAGATCTTTCCAGATCTGTCGCAGCATGAGCATAACATTTGTGCTTTACTTTGACTTAAGAGTCGTCGGAATAGATTTTCGTTCTTCAATTGCCGCAGCAGTTGATATTTGTGCTTTATTGTGTATAACTACCGTCTCATTTGCAGCTTAGCCTAAAGAGCACCGGTTTATTTTCCTGATAAAAAGGATAACTTTACAATTACATACTAATTGCAGAGTCCAATTTCACATTTTTATTGTTATTTTGTTCAAAAATCGAAAACGGTCATAAAATGACTCTAATTGTATATCAAAAACAGTAGTCATAGGGGTTTCAAGACTCAAGGTCTGGGGTAAATAGCGAAAATCTCTTGCCAAGCACGTTCACAACAAGTCGCAAAAAACAATATCTGACAGAAAATGGTTCTTTCAATAAATTTTGAAAAATTGCGTAAGCTTTTCTGATTTTAGAATTGATATACCAAATACAAATGTAAAAACTTCAACAAGATTTTAATTTTGGTTTTGCGCTTTTTCACCGTTGATTTTTGTCCGTTGAACATCAAATTAAAAACTTGACTAATCAATTGCTTCTTTTATGAATATTGATCTCTGCATATAAAGTTCCACTTTTGAGGTAGCTCAACAAAATCTCTCAACTAAAGTATTTAGAGTTGATTTTTACACCAAACTTCAGTGGTCTTAAAAATAGTTGATGAATTTGTACTGCCGAATTTGATGCAAATATATACCTGTCTATTGCTAGAAGTTATGGGCGGAGAAACTGATGTCGAAATTTTGCTATTTGGGGTGCCGACAAAAGAAAAGGATTTAGTCGGACGGTTTGGGTATGGGTTTGGGAAAATACTATGGGCCGATCTTTTTTTCTTTTTTTATTAGTGTCGTCCGGGTATTTCAGTTAGACAATTTCATATGCCTTCCAAACAGTTGCCCTCTCAACCTGGGTTTCCTTTTAAGGTTCTCCCTGTTTTGCAACCCAGACCCTATTCCATCTCATCTTCACCCAGAACAGACCATAATAAAATCCAGATCACTGTAAGTGTGGCCGAGTACCTCACCCCCGACAAGACCAAACGTAAGGGTCTCTGCTCAAACTTCCTACAGGGTGTCAAAACCTCTTCCGAGATACGACTGTTCGTGAACCCAAACCCACATTTCCGACTTCCAGGCCAGGTTGCCCCGGCTAGATTACCAGACGTTGACTGCTGCAGTCTAACCCTCAACACCCCACTTTTGTTGTTTGCAGTTGGTTCCGGACTTGCCCCTTTCCGGTCGTTTTGGGAAGAAATAGTTGCTCTAAGCAACAACAAAGAACCTGGAAAGGTAGATCGAATGTTGTTCTTTGGTTGTAGGACTCCAAACGACTTCTTATATCAAGACGAATTGACAAAACTGGCAGGAAATCAATTGATTACGGACCTTGTGCCTGCATTCTCCCGCGTGAATCCCGAAGAAAAACGATATGTCCAGGACGAGATGATGGTCCACCAAAACAAAATATATTTGATGTTGGTCGACAAGAAAGCGTTTGTCTATTTATGTGGTTCAGCAGCTGCGTGTATGGCGATTGAGAAAGCTCTGGCTACCATTCTATCGTCTGGACAGGGAATAAACTTGACGTTTGAACAGGCACGGGACCGGATCAGAAAAATGAAAAAGAGTGGAAGAATTCAGGTTGAAATGTTTGGCTAGCATTTCGAAAAAGTTCTGCTCGTTGTTTTATGATTCTATGATACGTTTGATTTATAGGTATAGGAATTCTATAATATGTGTTTTATCAGTTTTTGTTAGTGTTTTCTGTGTATTAACTTTTAACGTCTCTAATTTGAAACGGCAACAATGTCACCAAATTCTCTTCGATGCAATTTGTTAATTATGTATACTTCAGGCTGCTGTTCATATTCTGCACCCTTTAGCGGAGATTTCGCACAAATATTTTTGGTTTCAATATATGAAATATTTTTTTGAAAAATATGGTTCAGTTTGTCTTACCAGTAGATATAATTTTTGCATTTTCTTTTAACTCTCAAACCCTGTGTAGTTTAGATGACTGATTGTATTTATTCAGTTGGTGGTGTAAATTTGTAGCGTTGTGTAGATCAGGAAACCAACTTTGTGTTGTTTAATCCAGAAATGTACATTTACTTTTTGTTATGGCCCAGATTCCTAACTAAGCACAAGGCCAAATTAAGCAGTGAAGGTAGAATAGCACGACTAGCAATATTTAATGCTACTGCTGCGATCTTAAAAACTGATTTTCTTTAAACATATGACGAAATGGCAAAAAACCGCGCCTAATTCTTTTTGATAAACATTTTAGCTTTCGATCAATATACTTTACATGAAGCTCCGATAAAACATTGATGACCAGAAAATTTCACTTTGTCAACAAACATAGTTAGTAACTATTATTAGTAGGTGATTGTCAAGCATGAAGTGAAACTCAAACTCGAATTAACCTCATTATCAGCAAAACAGCATTTCGACATATCAACCACTTCAAAAAACGATTATAAAAATGCATCAAGTTTATTACGATTGGTTTGCGAATCGACATGTTGTTGATACAGAAAATTCAACAAAACTTCTAATTGGTCAATAATCTTCCTAAGACATCAGATCTAGACTGCAAAAGTGACGTTATGGAAAACGGTTTACATTTTGCCGACGTCGTCATCTACGACTAATCAACTATGCAATTCTGACATGTAAACTGGCGAGAATAGCAACATAAAAGGAGCTTGAAAACTAACACAAATGAATTGAAACTCTTTAATTCTGCCATAATTAGCTAACACATTGCACATTTTGACTCTATTTATTAGTTCATCTCAAAAAAATAAAGAAGGACGAGAGTTTTCGAAGCTACGAAGAACAAAATCGTTCACTACACTTCTGTTTTGTAATAGAACTAGTCAATATATCTTAAAAAATTGTACCTCTTCATGCTTTCAGTCAAACCAATGGTGATAATTTTTGCGGTGATAGTTTCCTTCTGTCTGTATATGTGTGTAACTATATGTGTTCGTTTATCTTTGTGTGCGTGTTGGTGTTTTTGAGACTTGAAGAACGGTATTGAAGAAGTCGTTTTTTATTTTTAATCACTAACATTGGATTGAAATTTGGAGCAAGAAATCACAAGCATGAAAATATTTAAGAGTGACTTTGGAGCTGAACAAAATTATTGAGTGCGTTGAAAAGAGAATGGTTTTTGTTCAAAGCGGTGTTTCCAAGTGGGCGAGAAATTGCGGTGTTAAAATATTTCAAAATTTCTATAACCGAGCAAAGTTTTCATGTTCACGTGCGGCCCTTTCAAACAATTTTCCTTAATTTCTCTGGTTTAGAATTTTGATTATAATATTGTATTATTTCCAGTGTTGTTTGAAAGTGGTTTGTAGGTTTCTTGTAATGTATTTCAGTTATTTTATTGAAATTTTGACGAATTTTAGCCATTTTTCGCTGAATTTTTTTACTGTTCTTTGTTGCTTTAAAGTGCCTTTCTGTAGAATTGAAAAAATTGAGAATTGAAAAAAAATGAAAAAAAAAGGAAAAATGAGAAAAAATGCACTTTTTTTGTACTTTCTATAATCTTAGCCGTTTTCTTAGCCCATTTTGGTATCCCTTTGTTTTGCGACCGGTTTCACACTCTTTTCTGTAAATGATCTTTCCTCTTTTGAATTTATGTGACCCTGTAATGCGAAAAAATTTACTTATTTCTTTTCTAGTTTTTAGTTGCTCACAAACGAGGTTTCGGGCAATTTTCTTAACGTGTTAGTCGTTTTAATACAATATTTTCGCTTGACCCTTTAATTTTTCGAGTGATTTTTGCGCTTTTGATGTTTTACGTTTTGAGCTATTTTAAATTTAAGCAGCTATACTGAAGTGGTGGCTGTTCAATACAAAAAGTCAAATGAAAAGCGCCAAAGTTGGAAGCATTTTTACATTAAACTTTGGTAGTGATTATGGAGGTATATAATAACCTCTAATGACATCATTTGAAACCTTTCTTAGTGAATTAAGTTACCCCAACCCCCCCCCCCCATTGAAGCAGGCTGCAAAAGATTTGCGCTCCAAAAATCATTTGAGACCAATTTTACCGACGTTAGTTGATTACGTGTTTGGTTCCATTTTTTATGAGATTTTTTTCCAGTATTTTTTCTGGTGATTCGTTGAGGTAGGTACTAGACGTCTGAATGGGTTGTTTCTTTGTTTTCTATGTAAAACTGTCTTCAAAATAAGTTATGTAAAACCGGGCTGCTATGTAACACCAGCTTCTATTCAATTCGTTGAAAAAACTGAATACAATTTATTTAAAACTTTCTGGATGTTTTTGATGTGGTAGCATTGTATTTATTTGACGCGATACAACTCAAGGCGGGTTGGTGAATTTTTTTTTAAAATTAGTTCCAACCAATCGTGATATGCGTTGTCAAACAGTTCAGAAATGTGAAAGTGGAATCATTAAAATGACGATGTTGAGCGCGTAGAATTCATATAGCAAAAACTTTGCAATTTCGTCTTTCCTTATTGCGATTGCTTCTGGGCATTTATCGATACGTTATTTCAATATTTTGAGATTATGGAGCAATAATAGAATTCAGAACTGGTTTTAACTATGACTTACTTCTTACTTGAATCAGACTTGTTCTTTCGATTGATTGAAAAGAGACAATTTCGATGTTTTCGCTTGACATATATGCTTCTAGTTTCATCTTCGACTGACTTCTATCCGGCCTAATGTCCAGTTAAAGATCAAATTGATGTTTGCAATACACATTTCTAGGGTTTACGATGCTCACACAAAAAAAATATATAGTTAACGTTTTATTTCTTTATCCTTTACTCAAGAGCTTAATGAATTTTAGATAAGAGCTTACAAAAGCGAGCTAAACATAACTGTTCAGTATCATGCGAAAATGTTTCAAGGAATTACCACACCAGAAAACAAAAAACTAGAATAAATTACATCTGGATTGTCTCTAATTAAGGTTGCTATTTAAAAACTTTCTCTATTCTCTTTCTCAAAGTACATCAATGCATTAATAAAGGGGCCACATGCGCTTTTACAGCCACAAAATACATTGAAAAAAGCCAATGCACACACGATACAAATAAACTATAGCATTCATTTTAAATTGATTTTATTTGACAGCGTAAAGAAGTTTGAAAATGGCTCTATCTGCTCGAAAAATGAAATCTTTAAAATTTCTGTAACCGAGCCAAGTTTTTATTTTCACATGCGGCTCTTTCAAACAAATTTCTTTAATTTCTTTTGTTTAGAAGTTTGATTATATTTTTGGATTATTTCCACAGTTGTTTGGAAGTTGTTTGTAGGTTTTTTGTAATGTATTTCAACTATTTTATTGAAATTTGGGCGAATTTTAGCCACTTTTCGCTGAATGTTTCACTGTTTTTTGTTGTTTTAAAATGCCTTTTTGTGGAATTGAAAAAAAAATGACAATTGAAAAAAAAAGAAAAAGGGGAAATGCGAAAAAAATGCACTTTTTTGTACTTTCTATAATCTTAGACCCGGTTTCTTAGCCCATTTTGGCATCCCTTTGTTTTGCGACCAGTTTTACGGTCTTTTTTTCTTCAAAATGATCTTCCTTTTTCGAATTTATGTGACCCTGTGATGAGAAAAAAAATTAGTTATAACTTTTCTAGTTTTTAAATGCTCTCGAACGAATTTTCAGGCAATTATTCTTGACTTTTGCGCTTTTGATAATTTACATTTTGATCTATTTTAATTTTAAGCAGCTCGACTGAAGTGGTTGCGGTTCATTACTAAAAGTCAAACAAAAAGCGTCGAAGTTGGAGGCATATTTACATTAAACCCTGGTGGTGATTATAGAGATATATAATAACCTCTAATGACGTCATTTGAAGCCTTTTTTTGTGAATTTAGTTACCCTTCCCCCGCCCCGACTGAAGCAACCTGCAAAAAATTTGCGCTCCCAAAAATCGTTTGAGATCAATTTTTCCGACGTTCGTCGGTTACGTGTTTGGTTTCATTTTTTCTGAGATTTTTTCCAGTGTTTTTCCTCGTGATTCGTTTAGGTAACTACTAGACTTCTGAATGGGCTGCATCGTTGTTTTCTATGTAAAACCGTCTTCAAAATAAGCTATGTAAAATCGGGCTGCTATGTAACACCAGCTTCTATTCAATTCGATTGAAGAACTGAATACAAATTATTGAAAACTGTTTGGATGTTTTTGATGTGTTAGCATTGTATTTATTTGACGCGATGCGACGCACCGGAGGAGGGAGAATTTTTTTTTTAAATTTAGTTCCAACCAATCGTGATGTGCGTTGTCGAAAAGTTCAGAAAGGTGACAGTGGTATCATTATAATGGCGATGTTGGGCGCGTTGGATTCAAATAGCAGAAATTTTGCTGGAATTTCGTCTGTCTTTTTTGCTATTGCTTTTTTCTAGGCATTTCTCGATACGCTATTAGAACTGTTTAAGATTTTGGAGCAAGAGTTGAACTCAAAATTGTTTTATTACTATGACGACTAACTTGAATAAGACTCATTCTTTCGATTGAAAAGTGACTTTATCAATGTTTTCGTTACTATTGCCAAATATGCTTCTAGTTTCATCTACGACTGATTTCTATCTGGCTTAATGTCCAGTTAAAGATCAAGTTCATGTTTGCAATACACATTTAGAGGGATTAAGATCCGGTTAATGCAAAAAAAAAATTGTATAGTCAAACGTTTTAATTCTTTATCCTTCACTCAAGATCTCAACGAATTTTATATAAGAGCTAGAAAAAAGCGAGCTAAACATTATTCAGTATCATGCGAAGATTTCAATGAATTACCACATCAGAGCCAAAAAACCAGAAAAAAATACATCTCGGTTGTCTCTGGTGCATTTCAAATTAAGGTTTCTGTTTAAAAGCTTTCTCAAACTCTCTTTCTCAATGTACATCAATGCATTAAAAAAAGGGCCACGTGCGCTTTTACAGCCACAAAATACATTAAAATACGCCAATGCACGCACTATATAAATAAACTATACCATTCATTTTAAATCAATTTTATTTGACAGCGTAAAGAAGTTTAAAAATGGCTCTTACTTCTCGAAAAATGAAGACATTGGATCAGAAAATTCGCAACCAAATGGTACAATTGCACAAAAATCCCGAATCTCTGTCAATAGTTGAAAAATTTCAGTGGCTTTGCTTGGCTAAATACGGGGCACATGGATTTAAAAACCTTGCCTCTCTATTCAAAAAATTGGATAAGTCCGGCGATAACAAGATTGACGAAAAGGAATTTGTTTCTGGAATTCAATCTTTATATTTGGACAAGCTATCAAAACGCGAAATCAATTTGCTATTCAAAGAGCTAGATACGGATTCGAGCGGAGCAATTTCGATCAAAGAATTCAACGATAAAATAATAGCCCAATTTTTACCCGAAAAACGCCGAAACGAGGTCGAAAAATTATTCTCTAAAATCGATTACGACAAATCGGATTTTGTTGACAAATCAGACCTAATGAAAAAGCTTGATTTTTCCCGAAATGAAAAGTTTGTTTCCGGTCAAATGTCAAAGGAAGAATGTATTGATAATTTTGTTTCAGATTTCGAATCTGAAAACGGAAATAAAGATGGAAAAATTTCGATGGAGGAGTTTTTAGCGTATTATGCTGGAATTAGTTTAGCTGTAGACGACGATAATTATTTCCTTCTCGAACTTCAGAAGAACTGGAAAACTTTGAGCACGGTTTCTGAACGACAAAGGTCATGGCCTTTGAGCGAATCCTTCGCTCTTGACCTCTCAAAAACTCACAGTTCAACAATCCGACCCTCACCTCACAAAAGAGTTGACATCTCGCCTCTATCTTCACAAGTTTTAACTGATAGAAAAGCCCAAAGCGCACGAACGCTCAAGTCGTACGAGTTGAGAGAAACAAACCCAGGAACTCTCGGAAAACCGAAAGCGACAGTCGTATCCGGGTGTAAGAGGTCTTTATACCGAAGCGTTGCGTCCTCGTATGTTGACCGACATCTCTTTGGCAAGCCTCGAAATCAACAGTTGATGGAAAGCGATTGGCCCAAATTTGAATCACCGTTCATACCCAAAACTTGTGAACAAGAACCAAAACAGGGGCAGAAATCACGTGAAACAACATCGCCTTTGAAATGGAGTCCTGGGGCGACTTTCGATTGGTCGAATACATTAGAGGAAAATTCAGATGACATTGATAAGCCGAAAAAGTTTCCTGAAGCAATTCGAGGTCGGAACAATTGTCGGCTAAGAGCAAAATCGGCTTTCGAACCCTACAGAACACACAAAGTTGATTTGATCATGCCCGAATACCCAAATTTCATGTGTTTTTCAACCCTAGCAAACTGAATTCCAGTTACTGATGATAAGAACGTTTTATAGAGAATACATTTGTAGAAGTCATGCTCGAAACAAACTTAAGATAATTAAATTTTCTTTGTAAATAGTTTTTGTCAGAGCCAAAACTAAGGTGTGCTTGCCAGGCAGGAGATGACTGAAAATCGATAGACATTGAACTGGTTTAACTTTTAGAACAAAAATTAGAGTAATTACGTGCGAGATTTAGAAAAGCTCAGTAAGTTGAGCATAAGTTAATAATATGTGCAATTTAAGCTATAAACTTCTCATTTAAAAATGCAAATAATTGCTTAAAACGACGGAGAACTGCTGAAGTTATACGAAATTGACCTCCAAACTTAGAAGAGCATTTCCGGGCTGAATCAGCTCTTTTCATTGGTAAAAATTTAATTCCGTTCTGAAACATTGCTTCTTCAGAAAATTTTAAGGTTCCTTATGTGTAGTTTTTATTCATTATGATCAAATTGATGTGATGGAATCCACTCAGGCTTAACTTATCCTGTATATTTGGAAACATACACATACCCCAGCACAAATTCTGAGCAGAAGAATGACATTTGACGTTTTGGTAGCTTATTACTGGCAAGTACTATAGTAGTATACACACTACTTATACGTATGGTGATTTGTAGGCAATTACCACAAAGCCCATCCAGCTCAGTGCTTATGAATTAATACGCAAATCAGATGTTACAAGTTAAAAGTTACCTAGTGGAAGATGAAATCGCATTTAAAGCAATCCTTGTTGGCAAGAGTTTAGCCGAACACATTCATTTTTATGCAGTAAATTTTACTCAAAAATCAATGCTGGCCGGAGTAAATTGACCTGAACAGAGTACTGGCCATCCCAAAAAACAGAATGCCTCCAGATTGATTAGGCGCTGATTTCCTTTGACACGAATCTATCAATTCTTCAAAGAAAAAGGGTGTCTAAATATGTGACATGTTCTCTCATATTAATAAGAATTGGACTAAACAATTGTTTTCCTTAAGAAAAACTTTCTGGCTGAAATCTAGGGATTTACTTACGAAAAATTGGGAAACTTCTACCTGGATTTTTCACTGAAGTACTCTTAACAATTTCTGCCGTTAAGCTAAAATTGTTTCTATTTACAGTTCTAAATTGGTTCAAGGAATGAATATCACGCTGGTACTTAGAAAGACTCTCAAATACAGCCAAAATTTACAATTTAGAATTGAAATTCTATTTTTCATTATTTTGTAATGAGAAGTAATTGAGTTTCAGATCATGCCTGTTCTTCAAGTTTAACTATGAACATTTGACGAAGAGTCAGTTTTTTCGTAGTTGCACGATGTCTTGCTACCTAGCGAAAATATAATTTGCGAACAGTTGTTGGGAAAACGAGCTGACTGGTTCTCTCTACCTGCAAAAAAACTCTGCTACATACATTAATTTAAATAACTTCCCAACAAAAATTTTATAAATTGAGCGAAATTATAAAGTTCAGAACTCTCAGTTACAGTTTTAATATTTTGACTCTGATGGACGAAATTTACATTATATTTTTTAGTAATCCAGTCACAAAACTCAAAGAAATTAAGTGGATATTTTATTTTTGGCTGAGTAATAAGAAAAAATAGAGTAATTGTTAGTTCATCGTCATTTGAGGTTGTTGCTTCGACGTTCAACTCATTCCTCGATATTGTTGCCCAATACTTCGTAGATTGCATTCCGTTGTTTTGAAGTACATAGGCGTTCAAAATTTTGCTTAAACCCGTCGAGTACTGTCCTTTTTGTGTCGGTTTCGACAACTTTCGATGCGTTGGCTATAATTTCGATAGCATCCTGGTTCGGATAGTCGGCCATTCGTTTGCCGAGCTTCATTTTGTAAGTCGAGGGGTCCAAAATCAAGCGAAGCAACGCAAAATTCATTTCATCCGAGCTTTCGGAAATTTTAGCAATTTCTTCCAGCGTAGAACTTAATTCAGATCTGTCGGAATCTTGGGTGCTTTCATTTGTTAGAAAGGCCAAAATAAACCGGCAAATTGACGCTAAAAATGCTTGTTTTTCTTCACTGGTTATTGTCGACGAACCGTAATCATTTTCCTGGTTTTCCGAGAAATAAGCCAACAAATCTCGAGATTTATGCAAAGATAAGATGACGTCATTTGCAGTAAATGCTTTTTGCGTTCCGCAAAAATTGGCGTGATCTTCAATTAAATCACGAATTTGTGAACAGTTTTCATTGTTCACAACCGAATTATTAATCGCAAAATCATAAAATGACTGAAACTTTTTAGCTTCAGTTACATTTTTCAGATAGTTTCGAACACTGGTCAAAGTCATGCTATGATTTAAGCCCAGAATTCGCTTCATGATCAGGAATGTTTGAATATGAACGAAATCGAAGTCGAGGTTTTCGACCGCCTTTTCGAAACTTTCAAAACCCTCAAACTCGGAAACGGTTTCATTTTCGAACGGAAAGTTTTCCGAATTTTTCGCGCAACCGGCTTGAGCGCGTAAATCGTGTGCTTGTTTTAGCAGTTTAACTCCCTCTTTCGAAAAAGTTTTTCTGAGAAATTTCGAGCATGCCAATAATTCAAGAAATTCAATTTTATCTGCGTCGGAAATGAATTTGTTTTCATTTTCAGTGTTTACAAATTTGCCCATTATGAAATCGACTATAGCAGATGAGCCGTTTAGAGCTGTATAGGCGACTAAATTTTCGCCAAACTTGCTTTTCTGCCCCAAAAGTGTCGGATCCTTCTGCAAAAGATAATCCATTACGCAATCCGACTGATTCGTTGCGCAATAGAACGCCGCCGAGTAACCGTTTATGTCATCGTGACTCAATTCGGCTCCATATTCGATCAGAAGTTGCGCAACTTCTAAGTTCTCGTTTTGGCAAGCAACCATCAAAGGCGAAACATTTCCCGTTTTGGAAATTTCCAAGTTCGCGCCAGATTCAATAAGAAATTGAGCCATGTCGATGTTACCCGCGCTGCAAGCAGAAACTAAGGTTGTTTCTTTATTAGCCGAAACTTGGTTTACATCAGCGTTTTTCTGCAATAAGTGAGCGACAACGCTCAAATTTCCATTTGCTGCCGCAGTATATAGTGCCGATACGTTCTTAAGTTTAGTTCCTTTAGCACTCTCAAATTCTGCTAACTGATCCGTCGGAAAATTGAGCTCATTCGTCAAGTATTTCACGACAGCAAGATTTCCTGATCCACTCGCATGATGTAATAAACCTCGCTGGCCAATCGCGAAGTCCTCAAATTTCCATTCGGGATGCTCAGTTATGTAATTGATTATGTAATCCTTCACGAGCTTGTTTTCTCGTTTCGCTACCGAATCGAATAGTTGGGACAAAAATTTGTCTCCTGTCGACGTAATGTCAGTTTTTATCCACGAGTTGAAATTGGCAAACATTTTAATAATTTTTTTCGAGAATTATAACAATATAAAGTTAAGAGTTTAGCGTCTTTGTGATGATTTTGTCGTGTACGTAAAAATATACGCCTGCAATATAAAAGACTTTAAACAGGTGCGAGATAAAAAGCGTGTTCTGTTTGTCTATATAATTCTTGTTACTTCGCACAAAAGATACCAACGTTTAAGAATTGAAAAAAATGACTTGTAAAGTTTAAAGTCTTAAACATGTGTTGTTTAACTTGCTATTCTGAACGATTAGAACATAATGCTTTATGAATTCTGTAATTAAGCGAGTTCAATTCATTTGATAATCGGTGGGAACCTAAACTGATGTTTAACAATAGGGTTGTTCTATAAACAAAATTCGAGAAATTCGTTGAATTCTTTGAACAGTTATAGAACTCTAACAATGAATTTCACATTAAACGTTCGAATATTATAGCTACCATTTAGGATATTGGCTTCAAGCAACAATTTTGTGCTTAAGTTATATCAGAGTTTCAATTGGCTATGATAATTTGCTATTTTTCGTGAAATTAACCGAAATTTCAGTTGACATCCCTTTGTCAAAAACGAACAGTAATCGTGTTTAACAGCACAGAAGTCAGTAATGAATAAAATCGCATTTAATTTCAGCAAACAATTCCAGGAGCATCATTTGATGTGAATTATCGGTTAGAAAAGGTATCGGGTTGAGTTTTGACTGCGAACTCCACTGAGCGAATTGCAAAAGTAGCAGTTCAGTGATGGATTTTTTTTTCCTGGAGAACTATGTTCAGTTTTGGTGAAGACAGTATAATACTGAAAGGAATTTTTCTAGATTCCGAAGTTTCATTTCACAAATCTGCCCTCAGCGCAATAACTACCCGGCCAGTAGAAGCAAAAATAAACAAACCGAAAAAAAAGGAAAAGAAAAAACAATTTATTTGAAGAAAGATTAACCATCGCTTCCAGTAATATTGGCGCCAAATACGCACACGATTAGTGCACTATAAAATCCAACCTACGTTGACCTAAATCAGAAATATTAAAGAATAGAAAAATTAACAAAACAAAAAGTGCAATTCCATGAAAATACATAAAACCAATCAAAGTTTTTAAAATTGCAGACAACGAATTACTTTAGGTGTGGGTTAGTTGTTGAACATTCATGTAAATAATATTTGACCTTTTCTGGTATTCAAGGTTTTATTAAAAAAAGTTTTGTTTTGCTGTATATGTAAGTTGAAAATTCTTGAGCATGAAGTATATCATAATAAAACAATGTTAAGAGATCATTATGAGTATATCCAGATTACTGCACGTTGTGACGTAATTAATATAATGCTCCAACATTCAAGTGGAAAGTTTTGAAGGTATTCTTACAGATGTAAGCCCAATGAATCTCTTTCCAAAGTTTCGGAAGTGTTTAACAATTGAAAGTGGAGAAATTGCCAAACTGGAGTTGACGGTGGGAGTTGACCTGGATTCCAGGTCAACCCTGGTCTAGAACTGAATTCAAGGTGGGGATAAATTTTGAACTGAAATACACGGTCGAGGACCGCAAAAAAGTCGAGGCTAATTCTTTTGATAAGTCCATCCAAATTCTTTTC